>NC_056727.1:613436292-613573792 GCF_019279795.1 Protopterus annectens | reverse complement strand
GCAGTAGCTCTTACAGGGCGTATGGAAGCAGGCCTCTTTTTTTTCAAGGACACAGCAGCTGCATTTTTCCTAAATATGTAATATATGGGTTATAGTTACTAATCTATTTTCCCAGTCTGGCACCTCCTCAGCTCTAAGATAAGGAGGAAACAAGGGGATCCCCTCACTCCAAGCTGAGAACAAAAACAAAAAAGTCTTCTTGAAAATGTAGCAAACCAAAACCACTTGCTAAAATTGTAACAATTTTTCAATTACAGTAATAGTACACATGAAAAACTTCAGTGCTTCAGCTGTAACCGCAAATAGAGTATCGGCATTCTCATAAGTTTCTCATAAGTTTATTTCACAGTGTTCGGGCCCAAGGGGCCACCAAGGAATACCAACTCATTAACAATATGTTGTATACCCCATCAGCCAGCCAGTTGTCAAATAAGGTTGAAAGGAGGCAATACTTGGTGACAGTTTTTGACAACTGGTATTCTGTTCCAGATTCTGGGTATAATCTGTTATAAATTAAATTTAGGGAGTTTTGCTGTTAGGTTTAGGGGTCAAAGAGGATATTTAGGCATAGGATCAAGGAGGAGACTTTAGGTTTAGGATATATATATATATATATATATATATATATATAGAGAGAGAGAGAGAGAGATGATACACACAAAGTTACTCATGGTATTGGACGTACACAGTCAGTTTACTATTAAGTTAAAAGGCTACTGATAGGAGTTTGCTATATGTTATAATGTTTTGAGACCTCAACCTGTATATTATTTACACATTTTATTGCACTGTATAGTACTAAAGTCACATTTTCAATGCTGAGCTAGACCCAAAGAGGAGAAGGAAATGGTTCGGTCACAGCAGAGAAGAAGAGAAGAAAGTTTGCAGAGGGAGCCAGAGGAAAAGACAGAAACTAAGTGGGGAGGCCTATTGAGTGAGGAAATGATAGATGAGTTGAGTAAGTGGAATAGTTGAAGAAATAAAATTTGGTAGGTTACTTTGTCTTCTGTATATAAATGAGTGGACTACAGACAGGATTTAGTGTATCAGTTACGAAATTTTTAGTAAGTGAGTTATGTGATTCTGTTATGTTGGAGGCAGATACGTGAAGCCTTGTATAAATATATATATATATATATATATATATATATATATATATATAGTTTTTTTTTTTTTTTTAGTTAAGATATGAATTTTGTGGAATAGTCATTTTCATGTAACTTTACATAGAAGCACTCGTGTCTGAGGGCCAAGACTGAAGAAACAGTTGCTAATGGAGTGAAGTGAAGATCTTGTTATTTATAAAGAGAGAATCTTTTAGTAAATTAACTTAAAATTTTCCTTACTAGCCAGCCTTCTTAGTGTGAAGTACTCTGAGAAAGCAGGCTGGCAAGGAAAGGGAAAGCATTAAGGTTTAGTAGTGTGTACACAAGAGAGCTTAGTTGCACTATTTTAACTGTGTTTGGTTGGTAGTCAGTGGTAGTCATTTCACTTTTTTTCAACAGAGAAGAAGAAGACAGCAACAATGATGAGTGATGAATTGTCAAATGTGGTTGGAAGCCATTTACAGGGAAATCAAGTTATTCTGGGAGGTGTTTGGAAGTCCATATTCTAGTTGGACCAAAATAACTCCTTACTTCTGGCATTGTAGAGAACATAAGGCCCTTTTCTATCTTCAGTTTTGTTAATAAAATGCATAGAGAAATTAGATTTTAATGTAATTAATAAGGCTCATTTGCTTGTGCCCCCCTAAAATGTAAAATGTCCCTATTAAAAATCAGTTACCTGAGGATCTATTAAGAATCAGTTACCTGGGGATCTATTAAGAATCAGTTACCTGGGGATCTTCTGTTCCTTGTCCTATAGAAAAAGTCTTTTGAAGAATAACCAGCTGCTCAAACTATCCCTCACCTTCATTTGTAGTCACGTGTTAAGATTATGTATGTGACAGGCCTAGAACCAATAAATATGTCCAGAATTTAGAACTAGTATGACTTTTTAAAGACAATACTGAATATTCAATGTCTCATTCAGTGTTCATGTCTTTAGCAATCTGTTCAGGGAATTGAAGAGGCCGTTTAAGCGTGGTTAACCACAATTATTACTGACACATTTAAACAAAGTAAGATTTCAAGACTGCCTACTTTCTTGGTTCCAGAACTTTTTAGACGTCTGAGCTACCTAAGTGGTACTGCCCACCCTACAGCTGGAATCACCATTACTGAGTTCACCAGCACTTAGGTACTAGGTCTCGTGCTCTTCAATCTTTTCACAATTATAAATGCTATAACTACTAAGGAACCTAAACTCCTCATATGTTAACTTTTGTATATGATACCAAACTTTCCTAAATATTCCAGCTAATAAAATTGTAAAATAACTAAGAGATTGCATTGTACCTCCATCCTTTAAACGTGCCATCGTTATCCCACTCCCCAAGGTATCGTTGTCATCTCATTTAAAAGACTATAGACATATTTCCAGTCTCGATCCAAAAGTAAACGTCTTTGATAAGCTTGTCTGCAAACAAATACTCAAACACATTAATAAGTATGGTTTCCTGGCTGATCTTCAGTTTGAATTGCTTAATGCCTTCACAACAACAAGAATGCTAATTACAGGCACAGATACCATCTACTGTAATATGAATGAGGGGCTACTTACAGGAGGGGTATTTGTAGACATGACCAGTGCCTTCAAAACTGTAAATAATAATCTTTTACTAAATAAATTCAAGAAATATAATGTTGGTAACAATATTATTACTTCATTTGAAATCGACCTTATCAACAGGACTTTTCATGTACATTATAACAACCAGTATTCATCAAACAGAACCCTCAAAACAGGTGTCCTCAGGGATCAGTACTAGAATCTATTCTGTCTTATTTGTTCATAACAAACTTGGAACAAATGGCTCATTGAAAGCTAGAAATACACGCACCAGAATTGTACTTAAATGAAAATTGTCTTAAAGCCTTTTAAAATAACTGCTCATAGATTTAAAATCAAATCCTTTTATTTATACATAAAATGATAAGCACTTTCATCTTTTTATATAAATGACTTCATCAGACAAACAATCAACTTACACTCATGCTTCAAAAATATTTTAAAGTCACTTAATGTAACCATGTGATCGTTTCCATGTGATTTTCCAAGCCTCCCAGCAAGCCCCACCCAGTTCATGAAACACTTTTACATCATAGCAGTTTACAAAACATAGATGAAAACACAACTACATGAGGTTAGCTCAGTGGCGCATGCATCTACCCTATAAACAAAGGGTACAAGGTTTGACTCCCATCTAGGGTAAGCAACCAGGCTCCAGATGCCCCACCATGGTGCCCAGCATTAATGTTGCTCCTCAATAAAAACATTTACTATCTTTGTTGAGCCCCTAGTTTTAATAAACAAGCTACTGATACATTTCCATTTAAATCTGGCTGGAGATCAGCATTCAAATAAAGTTTCCAATAAAGTTCTCACTTTTCTAGGGTTAAAGTCCAAGGTCCCCCTCTTTCATTCACCGCAATTTGTTCAAGTATAATGAATTTGAAACAGTGAGTAGGGTTTTGCTGCACATGTTTAAACAGTGCACTTGTGTTTTTCTGGGTTTTTTTTCATATCATAAATATGCTCATAGACTCTCTCCCTGAGTCTTCTCTCTGTCTTACCAATGTAGAACCATGTGCATGCTGAACACTGCACAGTACACCACCTGTTTTGAATTGCAGTTGAAATGGCCTATGATTGTGACTTCATAAGTGGAAATAAGGCAATTCTTCTTAACAAGACTATGTTGGCACTGAGGACATTTCACGCACTTGAACATTCCAGGGTTGTTGGTGTTAATAATTACCTTGACTGTGGTCAACCCTTTTTCAAACATTGACCTTAAGTTCTTTCCCCTTTTATATACCACATGTGGGCATGGGGCAACATTTTCGATTATCCCCTGCTCACTCCATAAGCTGGGCCACTTCTTTATCAAAATGTCCTTTATCACCATACTCTCAGTTGCAAAAGTGGTAATAAAGGCACACTTAAAGGTACTTTGTTTTTGGGATGTGGTTATATTCTGGGTATTAGTAGGCTCAATCCCCTTACTTCATTTCCCATTATTGTGACAAATAGCCTTCTTATTTTCCAAAATTGGATCAAATATCTTTTGTTCTCACTTGTTCATGACTTCATACTTCAAGTTGTCAGTACCTAAACTTGTCTTTCAACCTCTGATATTCATCCCAAAAAGTTTCATCAACTGTCACCATTCTTGTGGCCCAAAAAAATTGTCCCTTCACTACCGCTCTCTTTTGAGTTAACGGATGAGAGCTGGCAAGGTAAGAGAAACTGTTGGAATAAGTGGACTTTCTATAAATTTCAAACACAGACATCTGATTTGTTGTGTCTCTCATCAAGAGGATATTGAGATAGGCAATCTGATCAAATTTAAAAACTCTGTGGTTGCATTAATGTACTCGATAAATGTCGGGATGTCTTCTCTCTCTCTCCGTCCCAGAGGATAAATATGTCATCCAGGAATCGGGTATAGAATTTACAATGGGAAAACAATTCTGAAGGAAACAAATATTTTTTTCTCCCACTAGATCATTACAATGTTTACAAAAAGACCTCCACATGGTGAACCCATAGCGACACCCTTAATTTGTTAGTACAACTTTTTCTTGAAAACCAGGCAATTATTTTTTAACACCATCTCCAATTAATTCTCATAATGATTACTATGATCTTGGAATGGGATACAAGTGGATTAATTATTTTAGGGCAGATAAACTACCAGGACTTAATAGCGGCAACAGTATTAAACCTATTCTTATGATATGGTATAGAATTTTTTTAAATATATTTTTTATATCTATATTTTTTATATCTGTATTTTTATAAATGTTTTTTATATATATGTCTGGGTTTTTAATATAATTGATGAGTTGTTGATTGATTAATTACATATATTAATTGACGTTTTGATTTGGTTGGCTGTTTTGTAAACAAAAATGAAGATGTGACTGCTGCTAGTACTAATGAACTTAATTTATCTGATTATGTTTTGAGTCACTCTCAAATTAGTTTGCTTAGTAAAGGGCTGTTGTTTATCTCTTCATCTGCTGGAAACGTAAGTGATTTACTAACTTAACTGAGACTTTGTTAGGTCATTGAACTTAAAGTTGTTATACAAGAATGGCTCTGACATTAATAATGATTTTTTTTGAAACGGTCAAGTTTATTCGTTCCACACAATATTCCCATTATCAAAGCATTTTTAAGCATGTGTGAGCCAGAAATATATGAATTTTATTTTAAAAAGCAGAAGGAAAATAAATGTTATAATCTGAATAGAGATGAACGTGAGGCCCTGATTATGCTTTGCTGTAATAATGATGTTATCATTAAGCCAGCTGACAAAGGTGGCAAAATAGTTGTAATGAATATTTGTCAGTATAATGGGTGGATGAATGAATTTATAGCAGATACTAATACTTTCTTAGACATTAATAGAATTTTTGTAAATTATGTCATTAGTAAAGTTAAGAGTTATTTGTATGATTCACTTATAGAAGGTTCACTGACACCTAAAATGTATAATTTTCTCAATTTAACTAATCCAGTAATCCCAAGTAAATATGGTCTCCTAAAAATTCATAAAGGTTTAGTTGCACCACCTATGAGGCCTATTTTCCTCTGGGAAAAGGTGGATTACTACGGCAATTTCTAAGTATTTAGACAAATAAATAGCCCATTTGTTGAAACTTTGCAATAGCTATATCAGAAATACCAGCGATTTTCTACTTAGTCTAAGGGAATGGTTGCTGGTTAATACATACAACATTCTTTTGGTAACGATGGTCATTAAGTCCCTATTCACAGTCATTCTGAATGAATATGGTGTAGAAGCTGTAAGAGAATTTTTGAATATGCACTGCGAATATTCACATTCAAAAACAGAACTGTTATGTTCTATGCTTAAGATTGTATTAAATAATAATGTGTTTGTTTAATAAAAAATGTTATCATCAGCTACTAGGTGTAGCCATGGGCACACCAGCCACAAACACATATGCTAATCTTGTGTTGGTGAGATGGGAAGAGAGGTTTACATTTAATGAAAGTGCCAAGACATTTCGGAATGATAATTTATTTTTTAAGCATTTTATGGATGATGTATTCCTCTTATGGGAAGGAGATGTTGCCACTTTAACTGTCTTTGTAGACTATTTACACTCCTCTACTGAGTTTTTGATCTTTGATGTTTAATCGTCCTATGATAATATTAACTTTTTACATATCATGGTTTCAAGTAATGACATCCTTTTGACACCACAATACACAGGAAAGATGCGCAAGCTGTCAGACATGTCCATTCAGACAGCATGCACCCTAGACATATATATATATATATATATATATATATATATATATATATATATATATATATATATGTATATATAGATATATGTATATATATGTATATTTATATATATATATATATATATATATATATATATATATATATATATATATATATATTAATATAGAGGAGTAGTTAAAAGTCAGATTATGAGGGCCAGACAGTAGGTTGAGTTCTAATGACACAACATCTATGATAGAAATGGAAGGAATGGCAAGAGATTTTAGAAGCAGGGGATATGATAATACTCTTATTGAAAAGACTAACAGTTGGTGAGCTATGAGAGAAGGGGTTCAGTTAAACCATATTTATGTATGCAGAATACTGATACTCAAGCTATTATTAAAAATAATCGCATCATTAGATATATGATGAAATATAATAGACATACAAAAATAGTTCACCAGATTATTAGGAAGAATTGGAGTGTACTGAATTCTAATCAAGAAATTTGTGAAATTGTAGGTATGAGACCTAAGTTTACATATAAAAGGGAAAAGAATCTCAGACAATACTTACGTTATAAAGATATGAAGACCAGTGTAGAAGAAAGTAGATATAGGAAAAAATCTAGTACGATTCTTTGTTTAACTGTGCTCTTTGTAAAGATATTAACACAGATTTATTTTTTAAACAGCCTATTAGTCAAGAAATGTTTGGGTTTAAGGCATGAGGTACTTGTCATACTGAAATGTGATCTGCTTTGACAACTGTGTTCAATGTCACTGTTTTTTATATAGGAAAGACTAATATGACATTTAAAGAAAGACTTAATGCACACTCTGATATTTGGAGAAATAGTGGTACCAATGCCTTAGCTAAACATATTTCCACTAAAGATAAAGAACACAGATTCAAATTTAGAATTTTACAAATTATATCTTTGTGGGGGGGGGATTTAGTAACAAGAACAGAACTAATGGAGTACAAGTGGATTAATTATTTTAGGGCGCATAAACCACCAGCAGCAACAGTATTAAACCTGTTCTTAAAAATAAACATGATATGGTATAGAAATGTTTATATATATATATAGATATATATATATATATATATATATATATATATATATATATATATATAGGTCTGGGCTTTTACAATAATTGATGAGTTGTTGATTGATTAATTGAATATGTTAGCTGACATTTTGATTTGGTTGGCTGTTTTGTATATAAAAGAGGAGAACAAGCAGTATGTTTTATGTACTTGAAGAAGAGTTTTCCACTTGAAAGCTTTGTGATTTTATCTGTACTGGTTCCCAATTAAAAGTATTCATCGGACGTTGGACTTCTGTTTTTTTGTAACTGTGTGCTTGTTGCATCTTGAAATCCTTCAGCAGCCTGAGGAGATTATTTTGAGTTATAATCACACTCACTCAGCTTGTCTGCTATCGAATTTAGTTTTGGATTTGAGTCAGTCTGTTGGTTTACAATTAGATTAAAATGAGGTTGCAATCATTCAGTTAAAACTGGTGGATTATTTGAAAACCTATTTACAGGTTGTCTTAAAATGTTATTATCAGCGCCAAAATATTCAAAAATAGAAAAAGTACCTGGCAAAATTCCGGTTCTCCCATTTGAATGCTCACTGCTTACCAGAATATTTGAAGGCTTCATAGGTTCATAGGTTCATAGGTTGGTACTAGGCTATCGGCCCAAGGGCCTATACAAGCCTAGCCATAACAATTCCCTGGCTATTTCTTCACACAATATTTACTTCTCTGGACCCCTGTCTAGCAGGGCGACTGACGTGATCCCCAGGATGAATTTCCTATCTCCCGTCCAATCGTCAAGGTTCCTTTTGAAGAGGGCCAATGAGGCGCTCTGCTTGACATGTATGGGCAGTCTATTCCTGAGTCTAGGAGTCTCTGGGTCAGGAACCTATCCCTCCAGCATGTTTTGTTCATTGTGATGACAGAGTTTAGATCCCTGGAGCATGTGGCTCAGAGGGACTGGGATTTCTTTAAGTGCAGCATGTCCAATAGCTCTGGGTTTGACATGGCCTTGTATGTTAAGCAGAGATCACCTCTGAGTAGACAATCTGTGACAGAGTATAGCTGGAGTTTTTTTAGATGGTCAGCATAGGGCATCTGCTTTAGGCCTGTGATTCTATTAGAGAAGTATTTCTGTGGCCTTTCCAGTTGTTGCAGATGTCTTGAGAGGTACATAGCAAATGGGGTGTTGTATTCTGTAATGAGTCTAATGAGGGATGAGTACAGTGGGACACTGACCTCCTTTTTTTGGATGAAAAGCCCTTAGTGATGAGGTGTGCCACATAGAAGGATTTCCTGACTGTTGTGGTGATGTGGTTATCGAAGGTGATGTCCCTAAGTCTCTTATCACACTTTCGGTGTTTAGTGTACTGCCACCTATGTGGCAATTCATGGGTACATGTTTTTTCCCAAAGGGGATAACTATACATTTCTTGGCATTGAGCTTGTGCCCATGGCTCTGGCACCAAGCATTTGTTTCTTTAAGGCCCTTTTGTAGAATATCCACATCATTTGGGGATTCAGTAATGGCGCCCAGTTTGCAGTCATCTGCGAACTTTGTTTGCCAGAGTCCGTTAGTGTTGAGCTGTACTTCAGAGAAGTAGATGCCAAACAAGAGTGGTCCCAGGACGGAACCCTGAGGTACTCCACATGTTACTTGTCTGGAGCTGGAGTTGGAGCCAGCTACTTTTACAGTGTGGGTTTTGACAGTAGCCAGTTGGCAACCAAACGAGTGATGTAGGGATTAATGCCCAGCTTAGTAAGTTTATCTATGATTCCAGAGTAGGAGATGGTGTCAAAGGCCTTGGCAAGGTCCAGATAGGCTGTGTGGACCGCTTTACCCTCATCCACAGCTCTGAAGACTGATTCGAAGAAGTCACTCAGGTTCAGGAGACAAGATCAGCCCTTCATGAACCCAAAGTGGGTGGGATCCAGTGTTTGAAGGTTGCCAATGTCTTTGTTTATAAGTTCCATGATAATACGTTCCATGGCCTTGCAGATCAGGCTCATCAGACTGATGGGGTGGTAGTTCCCAGGATCCAAGGTGGATCCCCCCTTGTGGAGTGAGATAACTGTAGCTGTGTGTCACTCAGTGGGCACAAAGCCTGAGGTGAGGCTATGATTAAATATGACACTTATGTGAGGTGCCAGTTCATTTTGTAGTTCATGTAGTGCACAGCCTGGGATGTCTTCTGGTACCATGGATGCTGTATTCTTAGCTTTGGAGAGTGCGGTCTTTACCTGTGTTGCTGTTATTACCAGAATTTAGCAATCTTTCAGCATTGAGATGGGCCCTTTAGGGGGTGAGATGGGGGTGAAGTTGGCACTGAATCGATCTGCCAGGATATTGGCAATATCCTTAGGATCAGTATATTTAATGTCAAGTTTTCTCTTGGCTGGCCAGGCTGCAAACTGGGAAAAGAAGAAGAAATATAAGAATCCATCCACTGAGTTAACTGTTGCACAAGTAAAGTTAAATTTCCAATGGACTACTGAAGGCTTGGAATATCCATTTCATCAAGCAAACTTTGGCTTTGATGGCCATTTATCCTCCTGTCAACCACGCCATAGTAAAAACATGAAACAGTCTAATCACAATTCAAGCACACCAAAAACAATCTTGGAACAAATACCTCAGTGAAAACTGGAAATATATGCACCAGAATTGTACTTAAAAGAAAATTACCTTAAATCCTTTTAAAATAACCGCTTGTAGATTTAAATCAAATCCGTTTATTGATATATAAAATGATAAGCACATTCATCTTTTTATATTAAAGACTTCATCAGACAAACAATCAACTTACACCGATGCTTAGAAAGTATTTTAGACCAATAGGAGACACTGAATCCAACCATGGGATTGTTTCTATGTGATTTTCCAAGCCTCCCAACAAGCTCTGCCCAGTTCATGAAACAATTTTAGATCACAGCATTTTAAAAAACATAAATAAAGCACACTGATGGGAGGTTATCTTAGTAGTCACTGTGTCCACTTCATAAACCAAGGGTACAAGGTTTGACTCCCATCAAGGACAAGCAACCAGGCTCCAGATATCCCACCATGGCACCCAGCCCAGCATTATGCCATAAAATAGGATTGTTTTTATTATTTCCTGGGCCTCAAAAAAATGACTGACTCAGTCCTTCAACAGAGACTGCTGGGAATGCTAAAAAGTTGTAACCAAGGCTAAAGCACTGGACTGCTACATGGCTAACTTGTAGGACACAGATGGTTGTGATGACAAGAACAAAGTCAAAAACATGAAAGCAAGTACTAGACTTCTGCAGGCATTGGCTCTGGGTACAGTGCTATTCTGTGCATTCATTTCAGAGATGTTTTAAAGAAAAGAGAACAAGATCAACCTATCTGATGATACCATAAAGTACCGGTCAGTAATAAATGCTGGGAAAATGTTCAAATGAAACATTTGGAATGGCTAACTAAGTAACCTGAAAGCTAGCAGCTGAAGTGCATTGCAGACAGATACAAAGTATGGGACCTGGGCCACAGCAGTTGTGGTGTTATGTAACAGTTGTGTGAGTGGAACTGATGACAAAAGAGCAGGAAAAGGATTGGAAAGAGTTGATCTCAGACTGGAACAGGAGGGGCAGTATCAGTAGTCAACAGAATATTAGGGTGCATCCTCAAAGATACAGACACTGGAAGCAAAGAAGTACTGTTTTGACTAACTCTACCTCTGGTTAGGCCACATCTTGCACCCTGTGCGCCGTTATGCATAACATGGGGGGGATATCAGGTTGCTGGAAGGAATGCAAAGAAAAAGTCACAACAATGGTGCATATAATGGAGGTAAAAGGACATGACCAAAGGCTATAATAGCAGAATTTCTTCTCACTTGATACCAGATCATGTCAGGGAAATGTACATGGTTTCTCCTGAGTAAGAATGACAAGAGGACAAGGGGTGGCATAGGCAGTAAATTGCAGTGGCCAAGCACAGTTTGGATGAGTTTAAATAGTTCTTTATGGGAAGCATTGTGACCCCATGGAATTGAATTTTATAATGAATTTTGAACACATAACCACAGAAAACATTCAAGAGGGCATGAAAAAGGTGGAGAAAAGTTTTATGGGGATCTAGTGCTGCCTAACACCCTTCCTAATGTTCTGACATCTCCCAGATACTATTCCCTGGATGTGGGGCTTCTTGTAGGGTGGAAATGGGAAGTAGAAAGCCCTGTTCTGGTACTATTCCCCAGATGTGACTGCCTAGCAAAATTGGAAGGGAACGATAAAGCAGCAGCCTGGAGGTGGATCACTGTGTGTATCTGTAATATTATCCTCTGATGCTGATGCATAAAAACAATTAATTGTGCATCAGGCTTTTCTTTGGCTCTACCACCAGTATACCAGCTTTGCATCAGTAATCTGACCGTGCAATGAGATGTATTCTCTAAGGACAGCCACAATCCATCAACTAACCTGCACACCCAACCTGGGTATTATTCAGACCTTTTAAGATCTGTCTACATAAGTACATTCATCTTTCCTGACAGCTTTGTCAAGCATTCAAGCTGCTAATTTAGCTCATGCCACATGGGCCTTTGTCAGGGCTTCAGCCTGGTCTACTATGAGGCTACAAAGTCACACCTAGGATGGTGCAAAGGCAGTGTGCTTCAGGTGCACACTGTTAGCAGAAATGATTAACACTGTACGAAATGTGCTAATATGTCCCTGCAAGTCAGTGGGGCAATCACTGGTGCTCAGTATGAGTGCTGATTGGTCTGCAAGTCGTAGCACTAATTATTTAAACATTTGTGATCTCAGTCATGGGCATGGCTGCTTAGGCTTGCCTGCAGTGCATTTAAAACTTTGTTATAGCTAATTTTTCTCCTCCACAACTCTGTTATCTCTGATTGAGGTGTTACAAACAAGGGTGTTGTCCAGGGTACCAGTTGCCACAGCTATTGCTCCAATAGGCTGTCTGACAGATGAAAAAGATATGAGGGGAAAATATGAAAGAAAGTGAGGTAGAATGTTGAATTTACTTAAACACAATCTAGATACAGTTATCTCATTCTGCTATCAAATGTAATGTAATGTTATTTAATATGCTGTCTTGGAAATATTATAAGTAATATCAGTAATATCAAGAAATATTTCAAGATCTGTACTTTGTAACTTGTATCACTGTTTGGTCATAGTTAAAATGGATTATCCCTGTTAAATAAACAAAGATATAAAACAGTGATAGAAGGGTAGCACTGATTAAAATGGCAAAGGCAAACAGTAGAATTTTAGACCTGCAAATAATCTCAAGCAAAGTGCAGTAACAACATCATTCCACAGTTCTTCCAAACTCTTTCCATTTACTTCACAAGGAAACGTATTACGTTTTGAGTGAAAAAAGTCATGTAATAACATGTATCATCATATTATACACTGTTGTTATCACAATGTGCTCCAAGTTAGACAAAGACACCTAATGTGAAATACAGTATTTAAATGTGAATATTTCTTGGCATCAGTTACTATTTGCTGATATTTCTTTGCCCTCCATGCCATCTGCCCTGAGCAGTTTTACATTTTTTGTTATTTTTAGATGTCTACAAGCCCATTAATTTATTATTATTATGTGTGGCTCCAGCAGTGCAATCTGTTGTTTAACATATTTCTCGCTAAGCCAAACACTGGGCAAAAAGGAAGTAGCACTAATTATATCTAACTACATTGAAGACGCATATCTATCAAGCGCAGCAATGCAATACAAAGCATGTGAAAATGTCTGTGAGCCTTACATATGTACTTATATGTATGTATACGCACACACACACACACACACACATATATATATATATATATATATAAATATAAATATATATATATATATATATATATATATATATATATACATATATAACTATATATATCATTTTTTCCATAGCAAAGGTGCATTTCTTTGCTCAGTATTAAAAAGAGCCACAAACGTGTTGAACAATGACACAAAAAGTGACTGCAATGTCTATGTCATTACATTAAATGTTAAAGGGTGTGATAATGTGTTATATAATGGCTGAAATTTCTGTTAAAAGGATTGCTGTTTATCTTCTGACAAATCTACTTCCCAATGCTAACTTGCCTTTCTTGCCAACAAAGGAAACTAATCTCTGTTGGCATAAGATATAAAATGTCAGCATGCAAACTTGTTTCCCTTCTACGAGACAAAATGTCAGAAAACAGACAAAGCAAACATTGTTAAGTAGTTGGCAGAAAATCTATTAATATAAGTTGATTTCATTTCTGCACCTTCTTCATCATTCAAAAAACAGAAAATGCAGCTAAGCAGTAATGCAAAGAATAATGCTATGTATTTGTAAAGTTGAAAGCATGGCTTAAATAATCAGGTTGCATCTATCAATACAAGAGAATAGAGCACTAGAAATGCGGGATTAAGTTGCGTCTACGTAGAACAGGTTTGCAGTAGCATACATTAATGATGATTAGGTACCCACTGCTATAAATAAATATGGCTGACACTTCTAAGTATTTGTTTGCTTTTGAATCCTAAGCAGGTAGTCTTTCTAAAAACAATAATGACATTCAGGCATACCCCATAAGAGTACAATAAGGTAGTTGCAACAGCATTTTACCTATAATACATAGGAGAGTGGGGTTAAAGATAGCTGAATGAATAACGTAAGGATAGTTGTAGTTTCCGGAACAATTAGAAGACTACAAGTGCAAAAAGAACAACCTTGGGAGATGAATAGTATAGGAGTAATCTGATTTATCAGCCCTGGGAGAGTAATAGTATAGGAGTAACGTGAATTATCAATGACAATCCAAACAATATCTTGAGAACACTGTTGCAGGTAGGATTAGGTTAACATCAATGCTAAAATAATATGTAAGGAAAAGTTCATTTCAGGATAAATATAAGCCTTTTAATATTTAATTTAGTGCTACAAAATATTTGATAACTGCAATAAATTAACACAGAATTAAAATTTGAAATAGTTTTTACAACTATTTTGCCAAACCTGAATTTTACTTTGCATAACATTTTCACTGTAAATTTGTAGTGTGAAGGGAATGAACTGCAGACTATAACATGAACATTATAACAACACATCAGAAAGGTAAGTGTTGTTTTTATTTTCCTAACTTGATATGCATGTAGTAATATGTTTATCTAAGGCAGACAGCAAAACATGCCTGCATGAATGGTAATGACATCATGTTACGTATATGCTTACATGTGTAAAATATATTGTATTGTGTGCATTCTTATGGTATTATACTTTTCATCAGTCTAGAAGAGCTACGTGCCTACATACACATTTCAGCCTCATCAGAAATGTAAATTATGTGCTTAGCTACAGAGGCTGAATACACGCTCCCTTTGTGTGTTGCATACCAAACAAGCAAAGAAAATATTCAAGATCAATAGTTTAAATAGCAGAGTATCTCCAAATCATGGCATCTTTACAGAACTTAGCACTGTTCCATGTATTAGGTGAAACTCAGAAAGCAATGTGATATGATCTCATATGCTTGGTTTTCTGAACTGCATGGTTGTACTCTATGAGCCATAAGAATATAGTTTATCAGATCAGCAGGGAAACTCTGTTAAAAAGGTGTCTGGTCAACACCACCTAACATACATGCTTGTACATATGGACTTTTCGATGTATAGTACTACTTTTTTTGAATGGCACAAACATTGAATGTCAGTATTCAAACATCAATTGCCAAAGTCATTTCTGCTATCAGGATTGATTCCCATAATAGTTGTCATTATGGCCTTAAACTAAATAGCTAAATAAAAGAGATTTGTATGCTTTCTAAATCCTTCTGCTGTGATGTCTCCTTACAGCAATGCAATTGCAATTATACCTGTAAAAATAAAACTCTTATTTATTTATTTATTGCATTTGTTTATCGGGAAAGTCCAAAGGGCCTAGATGAGCCCATTTTCAGTGCAGGCTTTAATTTGTTCTCCTTTTCATACCAGAGTCAGATTTTTTTCTGTATGATGTTTTTATTTTTATTAATCATTATGTAGAGCATCATTTGCACCAGTACCAATTCTCACAAATGTAGTTACAATCAAAATAACATAACTTAGATATCCCAGTCATAGTCTACCTACATAATCTCATAAGGCATATCCCTCCCCTTATACACAAGTGTCATTTAAGCACTTTGTTCAAAATCCTTTTCATCCTTTTCACACAAAAGAAAGATTAAGTGATATTCTGCATCAGCATCCTCACCTCACACATGTTCTCATTTACTCTGTCACCCCTTTCCTCCTACACCTTTCCTCACTTTTCCGAAAAGGCATCCTATATACCTTTCAACCCATTCCAATTCATCTGAGCTGTACACCTTAGCTATCTTCTAATCCCCTCTGCTTTAACCTCCTTTACCTCTCCTTCTATAATTTACAACATTTCTCTTAAACTAGTCTGCTATAAACAACAGTTCTCTCTTTATGTTACTACACCGGTGCTCCACTTTTCTCTACCACAAATAAATAGAATAGCCAACACCTCTCTTATTAATGTTCCCTGTCTCCTTCTCATATCTCATTTTGAAGTCTGCCAGCCTAGCCAGATAGAATTTTATAGATAATTCTGTCATTTGTAAATATTAATGTAAATCACAGGCTTGTTGTCTTAAATGGTAAAAACAGTGTTACATGTGGAACTGGAAAAAATGTGACAACAATGCACTATACTGACCAAGTAAAGCATGTTGTAGCCCTTTGATCTAAACATGGTGCTGAAAAGTCTAAGTGAAGGAATTCTTGCTATTGTTTTGAGGCCAGAGTTAATGGCCAGAATTTGCATGCATAAATGTCCTTTATGGCTTTGCTTCCTGACCAAAGTGTGAGCTTACTAAAGAATGTAGCCTGTTAGCCTGGGAACCCCTGGAAAGTGTGAAGAATGATGTAATGTGAGTCAGGACTGAGATATCAATTCAAGCAAAGAGAATCAGAGAGCATTAAGCATTTTTGTCTTGACCATCCAACTCACCAGCACTGTCTTGCTTTATATGTAAGTTTATCTTAGATTTGTGTTTTCTGGGTGTATATTATACTTTTCAAAGTTTCAAACATCGGACACCATATGGTCGACACCATATGAGCGATGTTTGAAATTTCAAAAATATAATAAAAAAAAATAAAAAGCTATACGTACCTAAACACTGTAGGCAGGGGGGCACTCCCCATGTGGGTGGCAAGCCCCCCACACCCCCGCTACTTAAATATTCCTATTCCGAGATTACACTGCATTGAAGTAAAGGGAAAATATTCCCTACGGCGATTTCTGTGTTACACGTGTGACATTTCGACGTTTTGACCAATCAGGTTCGCTCAATACACGTTCGCCATTTACAATTTTCGACCACGTGATAGGAACCCATGTTTTCTCTTAGAAACAGCTAGAAACTAGAAAGACTAGACTAAGTGTTTTTCTGTGATGTTGACTAAGTGTTTTTCTGTGATGTCAGAACTGTACTACTGAATTATTTTAAGTATTTCTCTGTGATCTCTGAACTGTTGACTAGCACTGTGTAGTAAAAAGTATTGTCTTGTGTTTTGACTATTTGTTATTAAATATTTTTAAACCCTTTCAACTGTGGCTGTTTTTGTAGAGATAATTTAAGCTCTTTAGAGTACTTGCATGCCTTTGGTAAAATTGCACAAAGCCACTCTAATATCTTTAGCCTTGGGCTATACTACCAACTGGATAATAATATTGCACAGTAATAACTGGATACCCTTTTAAGGGCCTTTGAGTAGCTGATACATATTAGTGGGTGGTGGCAGTTGGTACTACCATATAGTCTGGGAAAAAAGGGGCACAGCTGGAGAACCTGTACCAGCCTTCCCCAGGAGTGTTTGTGTTATTATATAAACTCTTTTCAAAGTGTGTGTTTGTGTGTGTGTGTGTGTGTGTGTGTGTGTGTGTGTGTGTGTGTGTGTGTGTGTGTGTGTGTGTGTGTGTGTGTGTGTGTGTGTGTGTGTGTGTGTGTGTGTGTGTGTGTGTGTGTGTGTGTGTGTCAGCTACGTGGGCTGGGACATGAAGCCCTGGTTGGACAGAGAGGGTGCTGGAGGTTTTAGGTTGCCCACTAGGCTGAGATCTGGACCCTATAGCTGTGCCAGTGGAGAGTCTTATTGGAGACCTGGAGAGCAAAGGAGTGACCAGCCCTGGACTGACTGTAATCACTGTGTGCTCTTAAGGAAAATTGCACTTTACTGTGTGTATTTGTCATGCTTTCCTCCTATATGAGAACCCCCTCACTGGTGTTAGTGGTGAGGATTGAGGCTCCTTGATTGTTGGGCCAGGGCACGGACATCACATATTAATTGCTTGGCAAATAATAACTGGCTTGTAGTGGTGTGGGTAGAGTGAATTCCTGTAGCTTGTGTACAGTGAGCTTTGAATGTGTTTTGCATTCTAAATCAGCCATGCAAAGAATACTCAGGGTTCAGATCACAGTAGTTTTATTTATTTTGTTAGCTTCATTAGTCAGGGTGAGCAGGCAGCATGTCAGCAGAGGAGTATGGAAAGCTGACAAGGAGCCAGCCGGTGGAGATGTGCAAGGCTAGGGGACTGGTGCATGGAAACCTGACTAAGGCAGACCTGATTGCAGCCTTGGATACAGCTGCATCAGAAAACAGCAACCAGGAGGACAATCAGACTGGCAGTAGAAATATAATACCCTCGGAGAACGGACAGCTCAACCTTTCTGCAGAGGCCTTAAAAATCTATCTGAAGCTAAAGAGACTTGGGTTGGAGGCCAGGTGTGTGGAAATAGAAGCAACTGAGATACTGAGGCATCTAAAGAGTGAGGACAATGAGGGACTGTGATGTTTGCAGGCTAAGGAGAATGAGAAACTGTGATGCCCGGAAGCTGAGGAAAAGGAGAAGCAGAGGTAGCATGAGAAGGAAATGCTGACTCTTCACCAGAGTCATGTAGATAATTGGGAAGGGAGTAACTGGACCCCAGAAGCACACCAGGTCAGCAAATTTCTTTCACAGTTTAAAGAGGGGGATAATTTTTATAGTTTCATTCACACGTTTGAGAGGGTATGCAAACAGTATGGGGTTGACCAAAGGCTCTGAGTACGGTTCCTGACCCCCTTACTCCATGGTAAAGCTGTAAATGTTTTGTCAAAAATGTCTGATGTTGCATGTTTTGATTATACTGCTGTTAAAAATCACTTGTTAGAATTGTTTAAGCTAATACCTGAAACATATAGGAAACAGTTTTGTGAGCATAGACGCAAGGCAGATGAACGTGTGTGTGAATATGTTGCTGAACTGGGCAATTATTTCCATAGGTGGGTGAGTGGATGTCAGGTCACCACTTATGAAGGGCTGGCAGACCTTTTTGTGAGGGAACAAACCTGTAGCACTTTGCCTGAGGACATGAGGATCTGGTTAGCTGATAGACAATGTGCTACTTCAGATGAGTTGGGGAAAAAGGGAGACCTATACCTGGCAAGCAGGGCAGCCCTGCACAGGAAAGGGGCCCCTGGTACAGCTCATGAGTCTAAAGGAACCCGTGCTGGGCAGCACAGACTGTCTCAACAGAATCTGCCAGTAGCAGAGGAAGCCACTAGTCCAGGTACGTGTACAGGACCTAGGGTTAAGTGTTTTGAATGCAACCAGTGGGGCCATATGGCATACAGATGTCCACAGAGGCAAGGTGGAGAACAAAAGCTGAGGGACCCAGGAAGTGTGAAAGACAAAATGCCAATAGTAGGTTGTCTTGAGACAACAGGGGTACCGAATTACCATCCTGCAGATGTCCAGATAGGGAAGGATTTAGATGAGGCAGTACCATGTGCTTATGCAGTTACACATAGTCAGGCTAGGAGACAAGAATGTGGGTCTGGTATCCTGGGGAGACCCAGACAGACTGCATACTTGCAGCTAGGACTAGTGAGGTAGTTACTTCAGGGAGAGAGCTATCCTGTAGCAGTGAGACTGAAGGTGAGCCACAGCTGCTTGGAGATACTGATTGTCCCTTGGACAGAGTGACTGCAAAGGTAGAGGTGAGTAGGAGTACCCAGGCTGACAGTGAGGCACCACTGTCAGAGGATGCCAGACTTCCTGTGGAAGGGGAGCTGAGAAGGGTTACAAGGGGACAGTTGAGACAGGATCAGCTCTCAGACCTTACATTGCAAGGTCTGAGGCAGGTAGCTAGGGAGGCACCTGATTCTCAAGGAAAATAGAAATCTGTATACTGTGACAAAGGGTTACTATACAGAGAGTGGACCCCTGAGGGAGGGCTAGAAGATGAGAGAGTACAGCAGTTGGTAGTGCCTAGAGCCTACCATCTGGCACTTCTAGACATAGCCCATGATATTCCCTTTGCAGGTCATATGGGCATAAAATGTACAAAGAGGCATATTATGCAGAACGTCTATTGGCTTGGAATTTCCAGAGATGTAACAGGGTACTGCAGGACCTGTGAGCAGTGCCAAAAGGTGCGCAAGGCATGAGACAAGGTGAGAGCTCCTTTGATGCCTTTGCTTGTGATTGAGGAGCTATTTCAGAGGGTAGCTATGGATATTGTGGGTCCTCTGAGTTCCCCAAGTTCCACAGAGAAAAAGTATATCCTAGTGGTAGTGGATTATGCTACACAATATCCTGAGGTGGTGGCTTTGTCCACCATTGAGGCAGAGAAGGTGGCAAATGCTTTGTTAGAAACTTTCAGCAGGGTAGGTTTCCCAGAAGAAATACTGACTGACAAAGGTGCCAATTTCATGTCAGACCTGCTGGCTTGTCCGTGGAAGTCCTGTGGGGTGAATCACATGAAGACCACCCCTACCATCCCCAGACTAATAGTTTTGTTGAGAGGTTAAACTCTACCATTAAGTCCATCCTACAGGCATTTGTAGATCAGTTTAAGAGGGAGTAGGACAAATATTTGCCCCATCTGTTGTTTACTTACAGAGTGGTTTCCCAGGAATCCACAGTTTTTTCACCCTTTGAGTTGCTGTATGGGCATAGGGCAAGGGGACCCCTAGATTTAATTTGAGATAAGTGGGAAGGTGAGTGTGAGTCTCACAAGGAGTCTGTTGTGGCATATGTCCTAAACCTCAGGACAAGGCTCAGGGAACTCATGGGCTTGGCCCAGGAGAACCTAGCAGAAGCCCAACAACAGACAAAGGTGTGGTATGACAGGAATGCTTGAGCTAGAGAGTATGCTGTGGGGCAGCAGGTAATGGCTGTCATTCCTGTCAGACACAACTAACTGCAAGCAGCTTGGGAGGGACCCTACAAGGTGGTAAGAAAGGCAAGTGATGTTAACTACATGGTGGAACTGCTAGGCAGATGGCAGGGACACAAACTGTACCATGTTAACATGATGAAATCTTACCATGATAGGAAGGCCCTTGTGCTGAGCATTTGCAGTGGATTGCAGGAGGAGTCTGAGGAAGATCGGGGGACTGATCTCCTCAGTGAGGCTCGGTCTGACACCTCACTGGAAGGGGTAGCAATGTCCCAGCGGGTTTATATTATGTTAAAGAAAACCACATTGTGCGAACACCTTTTGAGCAACATAAAATGAGCGAATATGGGAAATGTCAAAAGAGTGAACAGAGATCATCATGGGGAATGCTTCCCTTTACTTCAATGGAGTGCGATCTCGGAGTTGGTATATTTAAGTAGTGGGGGTGTGGGGGTGTAGGGGGGCTTGCACCCTGCATAAAACAGTTAGTGACAGTTTTCATCTGTTAGTTTTTTTATGTTTGGGTTTCGTGATTTCCCATTTCTGTGCATTTTGTGTCACTCAACAGGTGTTCACGCAATGTGGTTTTCGTTCACGTAATAAAGACCCTGTCGCAGCAGCTATCTCCTACCCAGGTTTGAGAAATCCGAGCAATGTTGCAGGAATTTGAGGACATGTTCACTAGAAAACCAGGGTGCACCCAGCTGGGGCAGCACCAGGTGGATACAGGACCCCAAACACCTATTAAGCTGAGGGAGGAGGTACAGGAGATGTTGGAAATAAGGGTGATTCAAGAGTCCAACAGTCCCTGGGACTCCCCAGTGGTGTTGGTGCCAAAGAAGGATGGCAGCACCATGTTCTGTGTGGACTACAGGAAATTAGTCACACAGAGTCAGATGCTTACCCCATGCCTAGGACAGATAAGGCCCTAGAGCAGCTGGGTGGGGCTAAGTATCTTACAACTATTGATATTACCAAGGGTTACTGGCAAGTGCCCTTGACTCCCAGTGCTATAGAGAAGTCAGCCTTTGTGACTCCTTTTGGCTTGTATGAGTTTGCAAAGATGCCCTTTGGGATGAAGAATGCCCCAGTGACTTTCCAGAGGCTGATAGATCATCTCCTAGCAGGAGCAGGAGGGTTTTCCCTTGCTTACCTAGATGATATTGCCATCTACAGCCATTCCTGGCCAGAGCACTTTAGCATGTCAGGGAGGTTCTGGGCAGACTACAGAGGGAAGGGTTGACCATTAAGCAGAGCAAATGTCAGGTGGGCATGGCAGAGGTCTCCTAACTAGGACATAGAGTGGGGAGTGGTAAGTTAAGGCCGGAATCTGCCAAAGTGGAAGCCATTCAGGCATGGCCTGCACCTGTAACTAAAAAGCAGGGGGTGGGGGCTGTACTTAGCAAGATTTCTTCAGAGGGAAAAGAGCACCCAGTGATTTATCTCATTTGTAGGCTCCAACACAGGGAGGAATGCTATGCAGCTATAGAAAAGGAATGTCTAGCCATAGTGTGGGCACTGCAGAAACTTCAGCCTTATCTGTATGGACGGAAATTCACTGTTATGACAGATCACAACCCCCTAACATGGTTAAACAGAACCAGCCAGCAAAATGCCAAGTTTCTAAGATGGACCCTGGGTTTGCAAGCATATATGTCCATGCAGCTCCACGGTGGGATTAGCAATGCCAATGCAGATGGGCTCTCAAGACTGGGAATGGGTAAGGTATACTCAGATAGACCTAACCCTCTCAAGCAGTGTTTCTCAAGGGTTACTTGAAAAACTAGCTTGAATTCTCCAGGAGGGGGGAGAAATGTGAAAGCTGCCAGCCTAGCCAGATAGAATTTTATAGATAATTCTGTCATTTGTAAATATTAATGTAAACCACAGGTTTGTTGTCTTAAATTGTAAAAATAGTGTTACATGTGGAACTAGAAACAATGTAATAACAGTGCACTCTACTGACCAAGTGAAGCATGTTGTAGCCCTTTGATCTAAACATGGTGCCGAAAAGTCTAAGTGAAGGAATTCTTGCTATTGTTTTGAGGCCAGAGTTAATGGCCAGAATTTGCATGCATAAATGTCCTTTATGGCTTTGCTTCCTGACCAATGTGTGAGCTTACTAAAATATGTAGCCTGTTAGCCTGGGAACCCCATGAAAGTGTGATGAATGATGTAATGTGAGTCAGAACTGAGATATCAATTTAAACAGAGAGAATCAGAGAGCATTAAGCATTTTTGTCTTGCCATCCAACTCACCAGCACTGTCTTGCTCTATATGTAAGTTTATCTTAGACTTGTGTTTTCTCTTAGAAATAACTAGAAACTAGAAAGATAAGACTAAATGTTTTTCTGTGATGTCAGAACTGTACTACTGAATTATTTTAAACATTTCTCTGTGATCTCTGAACTCTTGACTAGAACTGTGTAGTAAAAAGTATTGTCTTGTGTTTTGTCTATTTGTTATTAAATATTTTTAAACCCTTTCAACTGTGGCTGTTTTTGTAGAGATAATTTAAGCTCTTTATAGTACTTGCATGCCTTTGGTAAAATTGCACAAAGCCACTCTAATAGCTTTAGCCCTGGGCTATACTACCAATTGGATAATAATATTGTACAGTAATAATTGGATACCCTTTTAAGGGTCTTTGAGTAGCTGATAAATATTAGTGGGTGGTGGCAGCTGGTACTACCATATAGTCTGGGAAAAGGGGGAACAGCTGGAGAATGTGTGCCAGCCTTCCCCAGGAGTGTCTGTGTGGTTATATAAACTCTTCTCAAAGTGTGTGTGTGTGTGTGTGTGTGTGTGTGTGTGTGTGTGTGTGTGTGTGTGTGTGTGTGTGTGTGTGTGTGTGTGTGTGTGTGTGTGTGTCAGCTACTTGGGCAGGGACACGAAGCACTGGTTGGACAGATAGGGTGCTGGAGGTTTTAGCTTGCCTACTAGGCTGAGATCTGGACCCTATAGCTGTGCCAGTGGGGAGTCTTATTGGGGGCCTGGAGAGTAAGGGAGCAACCAGCCCCGGACTGACTGTGATCTCTGTGTGCTTTTAAGGGAAATTGCACTTTACTGTGTGGATTTGTTATCCTTTTCTCCTATTCAAGACATCCCTCACTAGTATTAGTGGTGAGGATTGAGGCTCCTTGATTGCTGGGCCAAGGCACGGGCTTCACACTCATCCCACCACTTCCTCATTTCTCATTTTCTTTTGTCATTCCTACAC
Source organism: Protopterus annectens (assembly GCF_019279795.1). Lineage (NCBI taxonomy): Eukaryota > Metazoa > Chordata > Ceratodontiformes > Protopteridae > Protopterus > Protopterus annectens. The sequence goes on along the minus strand of NC_056727.1, from coordinate 613,549,929 downwards.
CTCTTTATACTTTCCCTGTATGCACAGATTGTCTGCCTATGGCTCACTATACTTTCAATAGATAGCCACTTTCCTGATGCCCCATTATTGTAGGTTTCTGGCCATCGTATACTACCAATGGAGCAGCCTTAAAACCTATTTTGCACTGTCTCCACCTCATTTAATCTTTTGCCCATCTTCCATGCCTAATCTCTTTACTGCATTTCACTGTACTTTATCCAATCTATCTTAAATGTCTCCATTTTTCCAACCTATCAATGTTCCCAAATCCTTGAACACCCTATCTATCCCACACATCACAAATAGACCATTCCTCCATCCTCAACACCACCCACCCTGCCTTCTCCCACTATGCCTGCCCCCTCTTTATCTCACTTGCCATTACCCAATTTAATAAGCACTCCTACTCCCTTAATCTCAAGTAATCTTTCACATTCTCATATCTTCAAATCTCCCCTCCCCACCCTGAGCTATAGATGTTGAACATTGCTCAGCTTTTTTCTTTCCAACTATATCACTACTCCACTAAAAGCTTTCTTTTGGTTCACATCTTTTAACTAATTCCTAATCTCTCTCCCCATCTCCATTTTTTATTCTATAGGTATTTCAAGCATGCTTGATATTTTCCTTCTATTTTTTAATGCCACCTTTCCAAGACCCCTCTCATCCTCTTCCTATCTCTTCCATTTCAATCCCATTACTTCTTTATGCTTAATCTTTAGTGAACAAAAATACAAAAATCTATAAATTGAATTAGGTTGTGTCAACATATACTTTATATTGTATTTTATGAACCGAAACATATGTACTAATGCCAACCAAGCTTATGTAAATGACATTTATATATATTTATACATACATTTGCACAATTAGTTATTATGGTTTTATATATATTAATTTAAGGTCACACTTAGTCCAAACCTAATTAGTTCCACTTTCTTGAACTGATTTTATCATTTTAACATCATTTATTATTTTACATTGTCTACATTTTCAATATAACAAATTTAATATTTATCAAGAATTTTATATGTTTCACAAAATAGGGACAATATAACTTTTAGATTTTTGGATAATTTGATTGTGTGATCCAACACCATGTAATTCATTAATTGTATTTATAAGTCATTCATTCATTGTGTTTTTTGTCAGAAGACGTTTTATTTACTAAAGTAAGACGAAAGTGATTACTTTGCAGTGTTCGTTGTGAATAAATGCTTTTTGTGGACTATCTTGGAGCCAGCAACTGGTTTTATCAAATAATTGTCCTATTTTCATCTTCAGCTTCTGTCAGTACTTCTGATTTATATACAGTAATGTAGAAGATGCCATTTCCCCTGATATTCATCTCCACCCACTTGTATGGCAATCCCGCAACCCCCTCACCTTCTTCTTCTCCTCCTCTTCCACGTCATCTCACCACTTATTTTATTTTATTTTTTGGGGGGGGGTGATATGTCAGCCCACTTTCAGTCCTAAAAAGAACAAACATATCTTATGCTTTCAGCAATTTCCGGTCCACTTCTTCCAGAAGCTGTATGTAATCATCAGCGAACATGTTTTCGCTGCTTCTTCATTCTCTCTCTCCACCCATCCCATATTAAGACCATAAAACAACCAATAAAAACAGCACTGAGGATAAAGGGTGACCCTGCCATGCCCCTCCCCCTTTTAAGTGTACTACCTTTCATTTGTCTACATTAACTTTAATTTGCACTTCTGTTTGCCAACATAAAACTTCAATCCATTTCATATAACACCCTTTCCCCAGCACATGCTCCAAGGTCCTAAACAAAAATGCCCAGTTTTCTACATCAAATGTTTTCTGCACATCTATAATATAAATCTGACTTTTCATTTCATCTTCTTTTTTGTCACTGTGCAAAATCTGTTACTAATCTCCAGTGGTCCATAGACAGGCTCTCATTCATAAACTTCACCTGCTCAAATGCAGCAAATTCCAGTACAAGTTTTTCTATCTAGTCACTAGGTCCCTAGAAAACAACTTAGTATTTCTATTACTTAATGAAATCAGCCTATAGTTTGTGTAGTCCTTTAGCTCCCTGACGCAGAACTGCCATTTCCACATCTCTCATCAACCATGAAAGCTTCTCCTTCTTCAAAATCTCCTCAAACATACAAGCACATGGCCCATCTCTAGTGCATCCATCTTATAGAAGCCAGCTGGGAATTCATCCAAATCACTCTGCTTTTCCCACTTCATATATTGAATAACTTCCTTCACTTCGTCCAGAGCCAGCTGCTTATTTAACAAGTTTATCACCACAATTCCCCAAACAGAATGTCTCCATTAATTGGAAATATCCCCTTTTAACAGCTACATATAAAACTCAAAGTAAAATTCTCAGAAAATCTCCTTTATTTCCTCTTCTTTACTTATTCATTCCAATCCTTTTTCTCCTTCTTCAGTATCCATGCCTTCTTCCTCTGTTCCTTTACCTTCTAAACAAACAGGATCTCAACTTCCCCACTACTCCAAAATACTGTTTCACTTCTTTTTGTTTATGACTTTACCTGCTCTACTACTACTACCTTTGATAATCCTTCTTTTAACCTCCTGTTCAAATTACCCTTCTTTTCTTTATTCTACTGCCTCTACAGCCCTTGCTGTACCTTATAGAAATTGTTTTCCAACTTTCTTGTACTATATCCCCTCCGTAGGTTTATCACAACTCTGTATCTCTCTATATCCCATCATTTCCTCCCTCCATGCAGCCTTTACCCTTTTCTATTCTCTTTTCTTCATAACTATCCCTTCTTGTCACATCAGTCACTACTCTCTGCACCCATTCCACTTTCTGTACCCTTATCACTTTCTTGGATTCCACTCTCCATTCCTTAGACTTCTAATGTACACTATTTCTCTCCACAAAAACATCAGCAGATTTGATACAGCCGTCTGCTATCCTCAAACTCCTCTGTATTGCACCCTATCTCTCCAAATACCAAAATTTTATCTATACTCACCTGCAGCATTCGCTTCTACTAAAAAATACTGTCTTTCTGTTCCCTACCACTGCCTCCAAATGTTTATCAACCCACCCAGTTTATCTATAACATTTTCATTTCTCTCTAATTTTTAAAATTAAACTCTACCCTTTTATGTTGCATATCTAACTTCATAAACAGTGTTACATTAAAATCTCCAGTACTATCATATCTTCCCCCTTTCCAAGCTTCTCCAGTGCCCCTAGACATGCATACAGTGTATTTGTATAATCCACATTTAGACCATAATAAGAAACAACCATAACCCTTTTGTGTTCATACAGCTCTCAAAAAGTACTGCCCACCTCCTCTTTCTCCATTTTTATTACCACCTCTGCAACTCTAATCCATACTTTTCCAAAATCATTGCCTTCTCTTTAATCCCCCTTCACTCCTTTTGTATCTAGCCAACTGTATCTCTCTTCTATCATTTTACCATATATCTTTCACTCATTTTACACAATTGTAAACATGCACTAACTCTCATTAACTGATTTAGACAATATTCTTTCTCTTTTAACCAGGCTATTAATGCCACCAACATTCTCAACTTGTTTTCTAACTCCCAACCCCTTGGATCTATCAACCTGTCATCTGCAACTGGACCTAAGAGAGTCTTGGACATGTCACATAAGTGTGACAAAACCCCTCCCTGTAATAGTAGGCCATTGCCACCACAGTCCATCTCTCAAGAATAGCATTGTAGACTACAAGGTTCCCTGAACTAATTATCTTCTAAGACTCCCTAAACAATTCTTAGCACCTCTGGTAGGTAATGTATGCACACCTCACTTAATCATATTAACATGTCTATTAAACGTCCCTTCTTACATCACTTTTTACAGGTTTACACGTTGCTTTTTTAATTCCATATTAAATTACAATGTGCTTATTAGCACAACCTTAGGTATATGTAATTTATACTAATGTTCAGTCCCTCGTATTTTTTTTCATGTTTTCATGAATTAGCATTTTACATGAACTGGAAACTCACCATGCAAATGATGAGAACAAGTTTATGATTTATTTATCTATTTACGCTTTTTTTACCTAATTGACTTGGGTGTTCCTGTTGGGCAGTGCCATTTTCAAAGAAGACCCAGAATATATAACAAATTGTTGATGTAGAAGAAGAAAACAGCAGCATGTTTTACACTGAAATGGCATTTCTGAAAAAAAATACAAGGATACAATAATAAAAAATGTAATTTCAAAATAAGACTTTGTAGGATTCCATGCAGACAGGTGTTGTATTGATTAATTAGCTGGGAAGTAAACCTTACAAACAACAGTCAAGTAGAGAAATATGGAGAAGTAAGCATTAAGAAGTAGTATAGTATAGTATACAATATATAAATATTACAGGTGGTTAGTCAGTAAATATTAGTAATAGTTGAAAAATAACAGTCTATGGTGCTCCACAATTAGAGTACAGGAAGATGCATAAGGATGCTATGAAAGATTTTGAGATATGAAAATATTCATTGTTTAAGACCAATATGTACAGGTTTGGATTTGTTAACAGTAAAGTGTTAGCAACAAAAACATGACATTTTCAGTAAAAGGTGAGATGGATTTTTGAGAAATAATAGTTGTAGGTAAATTTGTTCTAAGTGACGAAAAGTATATCACGGGGAAGTTGGTAACTAAGAGAGCAGTAGGGTTGTTTATAGATGCAAGGAGGTATAGAACAGAAGTGTATACAAAGGAGAAAAAAAAGTTAACTGGAAAAAGTATATTTTCAACAAGATATAAGAATATAGCAGTTATATATGTGTGATATAATATGAGGCTATTATTAATAGTATTTATATCAGCCACAATCTGAGCAGTTTAAGGGGGTGTAAGGACAAGTTTACTTTACATTTTAAAGTTATGAATTGTAGTGTTCCCTTAGAGATATTGGAAGTGAGTTCCATCCATTCACTGAGAATCTAGTTAGTGCTATTATCTCCAAGATTTGTACTAATTTTATGAGGCTGTAAGGGACATTTCTTGAAGGACTGAAGAAGATCACTTGGTATATACATTACAGAGCTGGAACGCTGCTGTTATCTATAGGTTTATGTGTGAATATAAGCAGAACGTATTTAGTTCTGTTAATGTAGGACATCCAATATAGATTATTTATGTTTCTCACTGTGATGAAAGGAGGTACTGCCAGCACTGCTAGCTGGCATTCTGTAAATAATTATATGTCATTTGTGAATATCAAACTGATTTATACAAGATGCTTGTGTTATAAATGTACTAGAACTGTATGTCATACAAGATGCTGCTGTTACAAATGTATTAGAACTGTATGCCATGTGTATATCAAACCGATGTGTACAGAAGTTTGTGTTGAAAAGGTATCCATAAAGTGCTTGTGTTTGAAATGTATCCACAGTGTGTCCTATGGGAGAGAACAAAAATGTACATGCGCTATTGTAACTGTTTAAATGTTTATGTTTTAACAGAGGAAACTGGGAGAAAGAAGGAGCTTAACCTCAGTCCAGCAAACTTTACAATAGATCTGAAATTAAATCACTTTATAGGCTAGGCCATAAAGATGCTGTCTCTCAGGTTTCTCAATTCTTTTTTTTCAAATACATTTGATTGAATTCCATAGTATTTATACATAACATCTTAAATAACTATGTACACTATTTACATTAGCCTGACACTATAACAGATCTTAATGTATACACTTACTTTATAAGTATGTCCAATCCATTATCAGAGTGTATGATCAGTTATTGTATAGTGTCAGTCAACGATAAGACTTTTCCCCAAGAGATGTTGTTAAATGGCTGTGGATAAATTCTTAGTTCTTTAATTTAAATTTCCAGTAATGCTGTGGTCTTCAGTAGGCTGTAGAAGTCTTCCAAAGTTGGCATTGTGTTTGTATCCCATTTTCTTGTTATACACTTCCTTGAAATTGCAAATATTGTCCATACTAGATACATGTTTAACCTAGTCAAATGAGGACTTTCGTTCACATTTAATAATACAAGAGCTTTAGTTAAATAAAACAATTCATTAAATAAAGCTTGTAGAAAGTTAATAATACACTTCCAAAATGGCTTAATTTTAACACAGTCAAAGAAAATGTGGTTCCAATCTGCATTGTGTACTTGCTCACATCTCCAACCTATTCCTTTTATGGAAGAACTAATTTTACTGATTCTTTCTGGGGTTAAGAATGCTCTGTGCAACCATTTTCAATTAAAAACTTTCCAGTATTGTGTAAAGGATGTATATTTTATCGATAATAAGATATTTGTTTTAATATCTTCAGTTAACTGTATTGAGTGTCCTTTTGTTATATATTTCCAATATGAGGTTTTGGGTGATGTTTTATAGTTTATCAATATTTTGGAAAATTTTGAAATACTGTTTCACATATCAAAGTCATTCCCCCGGATTCACTAATCGTCCGTGTAAGACTTAATAAGTCTTACTCGGAGGCTGCAGTTGAACGGTTTGACGTCAGCGTGCCATGAATATTCATGAGGGCATGCTGACTCAACCGTAACTCTTACACGGACTGAGTAGGAAAGCAGGGGGCGTGTCCGACTGCCGAGCAGTCTAAATGTGCACGCCCCTGCAAGGTTTTAAAAAGCATAATGTCAACACACAAGAGCGAGTTCGCTCAAATGTACTTGCACCCAACACCACACTCCCTGACACTGTAAACCCCCATCACACTTATATAAAGTAAATAATTATATATATTTTTTTAAATCCACGATATAGCTGCCTGTATTTGCATGTGTGTGCATGGGTGTGCCCATTGCTTAGCTAGAGTTAGCAATTCTGACATGGAAGAGTATAAGAAAGAATGTTTATGCAAATCACACCAAATTGTAATAGCGTAATGGTAGAGCGTATGCACAAAGAGAAGGCATTCACGGTTTAAATCCCACCACTCTCCTTGTTATTTATGTTTTAAATCAGTATTTGAAATAATACCAGACATACATGATTAAAATTTTATTAAAAGCAGTGACATGGCCAAAGTATCACTGAACAAACTAAATATTTTTAAAGGACCCAGATATATAATAGCCTGCTGTTAAGCAACGCTTTACACAGCTAAACACAGGTGCCCATAGTTTAATAGCGCTTTACCCAGCTAAACAGAGGTGCCCATAGTCTAATAGCTCTTTAGCCAGCTAAACAGAGTTGCCCAGAGTTTAATAGCACTTTACCCAGCTAAACAGAGTTGCCCATAGTTTAATAGTGCTTTACCCAGCGCAATAGAGTTGCCCAAAGTTTAAAAGCGCTTTACCCAGCACAATGTGTTTGCGCGGATGTGCCCGCCGTGCCAACCAGGGCACCATAGGGAACCATGGAGCAACGTAGAGCTAAGTTGCTTAAACACAGCCACACCCCCTAGCCTGTCTAGACAGTATTAAAATAAAAGAATGACAAGATTCGAACCCAGGACCCTGTGCATCATAATCAAAGTACAGAACCACTAAGCCATGACAACATAGGTGAAACAGCCACTATTAACATTCATAAACTTACGAATGGTAGTTTAACCATTACTAAGCAGGTCTGCAGTCAGCTGAGAATTTTATAAAATGGCCAATCACAAAAAAGTGCGGGAAATGCGGCATATTTAAGTCCCATAGGCGGGAATACTCACCATAACTGATTAAAGCTCACATTTGCAGTCAGAATGGCAGGTGCAGGAGAGGGTTCATGCTTCCGAGTGCAACATTGGGGCATCGAGGAGTCCAAATACATGGTTTGGCTCCTTGTCCACTGTCACGAGTCAAGACTCCCGCAGGGCCAGTTCCAAGGGACGGAGTACAAGGCAGAGGCTTGGAACCAGTTAGCTCGTGACCTCACCAGTGCCACAAGCGTTCCTCAGACTGGTGAGCAGGTCCGTCACCACCATGTAGACCTGAAGAGACAAAAGCAGGTCCACCTGAACCAGTGGATACAGGAGGCACGTGGGATGCAGAATGCCCCACAACTGAGTATGTAGCCATGGAATGCAGTATGTAAGAATTGATAATGGAGTATGTATAATGGATAGGTATGTCTCAATATCCCTTCATTTACTTTACAGCTGCAGGTGACCGTGCTACGAATCAGCAAGCCTATGCTGATAGGCTGATAAGGCTGCACCACCAGGCAGGTTAGTGATTATTCTGCATGTATTGTTATATAAAATATGGGAGAGAGCATGAAAGAAAGTGTTGTAGTCCAATGAAACAGCCATAGAATTGCCTGAATAAGTCCTCTGCATGTACTGTCAGATAAAGACATCAGAGAGGCAGAAAAAGAGTGTAGTAACCCATTAAGAAAGGTAACATATGTCTGGAATAATATCTCGGCAGGCACTGTCATATAACATAAGTGAGTGAGCCTGAAAAAAGATTGTTCTAACCTATTAATAAAGGTACAATATGTCTTGAGCATGTCTGCCATAAACACCGTTAAAACAAATAAAGGTGTGAGCCTGTGGAAAAGTGTGCAATGTCATTAATAAAGGTCTAAAACCCAGAGTGTGTCTGTGTCACAGAGTCTGAAATGTTGTTGTACCCTTGCATTATACAAACAGTACTGTTTGAAAATGTGCTGGCAACCCAGAGTTATGCAGTCCCATATAAAGTGGGTGATGGAAGTGCTAGTAGCTGTGAAACATATATACAGTCCACAATAGTCAGTTACTGGCTGGCATGAATAAGTAAACCTGGCACACATGTAGCATGTAATTATTAACCAGAAATGTGAGTGTGTGTCAAGAAATGCAGGGTTCTGTACAAATCAAAGTGAAACTGTCATGTGAAAACATCCGAGATATGTAGATAAAGAAATATAAATACAAACAAGAAATATGTAGCAGTAACATCTGCATCCTGGACAGTTAGTATGTCAGATATAGGTCAGGCATATATTGAACTAGCCAAACCCATGACACAACCTAATGTATGGTGGCAAGTGTAATAATACAGGTAGGGGATATACACTTTCAGTCACTGGGAATGTAGTGTAGACTAAAAGGTCATTATAAGATGTTAACCGAGGTTTTTTCTACACCCTACCGTATGTTCAAAAACCATGCAATTCAAGACCTCAATGGGTATGTGTAACCTTAAATATTTGTTGGGACATATGTCTTATTGTTTTATAAATATTTGCATTGATGTTGATGCATGTGCCCTGTTCAAACACCACGTTCATGGTGGCGTGTTGCTACCAAACATCCCTGCATGCTGCTGGAATATCCACTGTCGTTCAATATATGCATGTGTTATGCTTGCTGTTCAACTGTTGGAACCTTGGTGTGTTGGGTTAATGGGAATATTACTGCATGCTGTTACAACTAATCTGGAATGCTGTTGTTTATGTTGTAATTAAACACACCTAATCACAGAACGTATGGGAAGGCCGGTCCCAGCGGACCCACCTGTCCCTTCTCAGTTGGCGAGTGCACCTGGCACCAGCGGCTCTGGTGCCCAGCCCGGGCTCCCCTCCTCCATTGGTCCTGTGCCATGTTCGGGCAGAAGCGCTTCAGGGGATGGGGCTCGTCCCCCCTTGCAAGCGTGGGCGGAGGAGGGCCACCTGTCACCCTTGCTAGGGTCCAGGCTATGGTGCGTAGGGAGATCCAGCGTTCAGCCGCTGATCCCCTACGCCAGCTCGAGACGAGAGTGGCGCGTCTCTTGGGTGAGCCTTCCCGCCCTACACAGCTCTCAACACAGCCACCCCCGGGGCTGTGAAGGTGCAGTGGTGACTGACCATGGGTGGGGATCTCAGTTCCACTGTTACTATCTGTGGGCTCATGGGCTTGCGATTTCCAAACATCCTTCCCCATCAATTGTGTTCACCCACCCCATGTGTCAAACTCCGCCCCTGTATGCATCTTGTTTGTCTTGCTGGTTACCTCCCCAACCTACCTCCCCAAATATACCTACTTCCTCTACCTCACATTTCACTCTCACCTGAAAAAATAAATAAAACAAAAGAGCAATCTGTTCCCACAAAAAAACGTCCCATACATAGCTGCCCAATTCGCACACATGTCCGCTGGACATGTAAACTGATAATTCTAATTGGCAGTACAACATATTTTGTTGTCCTCACCCCTCTCTCAGGGGTGGAAGGTTTCAAATTTCACACCAAATTCAAACATATGCACAGCTGTTGCTGTAAAGAAATGGGCAGCTATGGACCTTCCCTACACCCATCCTGCACATCCCGAGCTGGTTTCCCTACTATCTTTCCCTCTTTGTGCCCCCTTTTTCACCACTTTCCTATCTCCCTATTTTCTTTTCTTTAAAAGAAATTAGCGCGGGGGTTAGCGGGAGTAAGCACTTTTAAGCAGTAGTTAGCGGGGGTGCGTGAGTGTGAGCTTGTGTGCACTTAGCTAAGCATTGCTAAGATATGATAAGCTAAGCCAAGCTTGGCTTAGTATTGCTAAAATAAAATAAAGCTTAGCTTAGAATCGCTAAGCGTTGTGCAAATCTGCGCAAACCCGCTTACAACTGCTTAAAAGTGCCTTAGTCACTCTGTATGACAAGGCCCTTGTACTGCTCAGTAGCAAAATAAAAAACCTTGTCAGTCTCAAACCCGGGACTTTGGACTCACCAGTCTGCATGAAGTACCACTACACCACAGCAGATATACAATAGCTTGGTACTGAAAGAAATATAACATGCATTACAATGAGTGAATTTAAAGGGAAAATAGGAAAGCCATAGGAATACATTGCAATAACTATTGTTGTATCCCAGTTAATTCTCTAATTCAAAAAGAAAGTACATACTCCCATGTATCCAGTGTTAGCATTTGGAGGTGTGAGTAAACCTACACACTGAGAAGAGTGTACTGGAAGAAGCAACAGTCAGGTTTCAGTACAACATGCATTTCTCTGGCTACAACCCAGCTTCAGATATGAGACATATACCAACCTTCTGACTGAGACAACAGTGTCCACAGCAAACAAGCATGGTCCCCACCTTGCAAAACTGAAAGGGCTACACCTACCTAACCTATCATTTTATAGCAGTGTCCTGAAATCACAGTGAGAACTGCAATTATCACACAGCAGGCTGCATGCAATTACTAAATGGTGGGCACCAACTGGTGCAGATGCCATCACATGCACATGTGCAGATACCTAGAAAAGCAGCCTGTATCTGCTGTCCACACATGCAATAATATCATTGCAACAACTGGGAGAGAGAGAGAGAGACCGTGAGCGAGAGAGACAGACAGAGACAGACAGACACAAACAGGTAGAAGGAGACAGACACTGAAAACAAACAGCAACACACAGAGGAAACAAAACCAAAAAAATAATAATAAAAAAACAACACCTACAACAGATGGAGGTGAGGAATGCAAAGGTAAGGTATGTAACAGATATGTATTTGGTGACATCCGAAAGATGTGTCTGAAGGGTACTCTACATACTGTGAATCATCCATATGTGGCAGCAGTCCGTATCTATATGTACATGCACATTTGCATAGGGCAAGGGACATACTGCACTGTTAGTGAAGGCTGGACATAAGTACGTTGTTGAAGGCTGCTATGTGCACATATGTATGTAAGTTGTAGTGTGTGGCATTGCAGAAAGCAAGCAGTGCCGGTATATGTCATGTGGTGTTAAACACTGTGGGACTGAGCTACAGGCAGTGAGGCCTGCAACAGCTATATGGCCTGAGGACAGCAGAATGCATTCTGCACAACATTGTGCAATAGTATTACATAACCGTATGTCTCACAACTGTTGCATAATTGACATCCCCACCATGAAAGGTGGGCAGTATATGTGCAGCTATATGTACAGCAATGGATGTTTACATGTATGTATGTATATACATGTATATATACATATATATGTGTGTATAGATATATAGATATATATATATATGGATATATTTAGATATATATGGATATATATGGATAAGTATAGATATATATCGATATATATGGATATATATAGATATATATAGATATATATGGATATATATGGATATATATAGATATATATATAGATATGTATGGATATGTATGGATATGTATAGATATGTATAGATATGGATAGATATGGATAGATAAGGATAGTTACGGATAGATATGGATAGATATGTATATATGTATGTATGTGTATATATATATATATATATATATATATATATATATATATATATATATATACATATATATATATATATATATATATATATATATATATATATATATATATATATCAGAGAGAGAGTGAGGGAGACATGTGGTCATATGTACTGCAACAGGTGCCTGTTGTCCAAGGCATGGACTGAACACCAGTATTGATACCACAGTGCCATACCCCATTCCAAAACATCTTATGCAGTAACTGCCACATAGGTGGTAGCCTGCCTAACACTGATGGTGTCAGAAGGGTATACGGGACACAGGTGGACAGTAGGCTCCCCTTTGATAACCACAGTGACAGCAGTAGTAATGTAATCTGTCTACGTGGTATGTGTCATCACAAAAGGTGTGTCATCTAGGGAAATATAGGTCGGTGTTCCCCTCTACTCATCACAATGCCCCATGTGGTATGTACCTCACATGACAACTACAGCAAGTGGAAAGGCCACAGACATACCTAACAAAGAGTAATACTGCCCTCAAACACATGCCCTATTCAGACTGACTCACAAACCACAGCTAGAGTGCGTTGCATACCGCCCACCCAGAGGTTACCACTGCCGGACATACAGAGGTATGTCACACCCATAGCAGTTGGCCAAACACCATGACAACACCTCACAATCCCTCTGGGCTACATGACCTAGGGCCCTAATCCATGACACCTCACTATACAGCACATGCTGGAGGTACAGGTTCCTATCCACAAATATGCCATACTCTGGACTAAACCACCCAGCATGAACAAACAAGGCTTCTCATTAGCAGATGTCATACATACCCCTGATGATTGTTTTGGAGATAGGTAATATGCCCTGGGAGTCACCTCTGTGTATCCGGTTGACAGGAGCAAGTGAAATCACATTACGTGTGTGTCAAAGGCCAGGGTAGCATATGGCTAGGCTGCTCTAGGCCCTAGGGCCAATAGCGTATTACCTACCTATGACACAATGCACACACACATGTACTCAGTGCAATACCTGCTATGTGAGGTGGAATGAGTGTGACAGTGACTGTGTGCAAGGTTTGTAAAGGTGTGATAGCTTAGTGTGAGGTTGTGTCTGTCATGGTAGTTTGTGTCCTAGGTGTGAGGCTGGAGAAAGATGTGTCAGTTATTGGGATGCAGACATAGTAGGATGGCATATGTTGTGATGTAGTTCCTTGTGTATGACTGTGGTGTCCCAATGTAAGCTGAAGCAATACATGTATGCTCAGTAAGTGGTACTGCTGGTGACTCCAGCTCACATATGAACTGTTGTACTACATGAAGCTGTAGGCCTAAACAGCACAGTATGGTGTATGTTCACAGTCCCTGGTAACACTGTCTTGTTTGTTTCCTGTAGTCTGCACAGATTACATACCACAGGCATAGATCTCTGTGAGTAGGGGCACACAGTACTATAAGGTACACAGGTAATGCTCATCTGTGTCGGCATACATCTGTGTGTTGTATGTATGTCTGATGTGTGTTTAATGATGCCTGTACCATGCCCACAATGACATGTATGTTACAGGGTATGTGTGTGTACCTAGCAACATGTATACTCTGTTAAAGCAGTATGCCAGCTATATTAACAACCGTGCACATATGTTAGGTAGGGGTATGGCATCAAAGACTAGGGTGGCTTACCGGTAATACTGTAAATGTACATGACATTCATTGCATTGGATGACATATTTCTTCATGCATTAGCTTGATATATACCCCCAGGGTGAGGTTGTGCATTGCATCCCAAACAGTGTGCCGACTACTGGTGTATACTGGTGTGTTATATGGAGTGTTGCAGGCACTGTCAGCCAGTTGTGGGCTGAGCACTGATATGTGGTATTGAATGTGTGTATCCTCTGATAGACAGATAGATGCTATATATGACAGTTAAGTGATATGTGTACTTCATAATGTTAAGTGTGCCACATGACATGCTCACACATATCGTTTAATTGTCTTCCAGGGTTATGACTTATCAACGTAATCCATCATATTCAGCTGCGGAGGAGCAGGAAATTCTGAACAGCCTGGTGCAGCACTATAACCTGCTTTTTTCCAGAGCCAGCCAGCACCAGCATGACTGTACTGCACTGTGGCAAGACCTTGTTCACCGGGTAAATGACATATGCATGCATAACCGGACATATGAGCAGGTACGCCATCACTGCAGTGATTTAATTAGACATGTCCGGTGGCATGCATCTGATATCCATAGGCAACAGCTTGCCACAGGTGGTGGGGTGGCCATACACCCTCCCCTCACCAGAGTGGAGGAGCTGCTCCTAAGCATGGTGGCTCCTGGCCTACAGCAGCAACAGCATCACACATGTGTCATCATGGAGGCCGGAGCCACACAGCAGGATGATATGGAGTGTGCATATAATAAGCCCTAGCTGTAGACTACCGTTACCTGTATTGTTAGAATATGCATATGTGAGATGTGTACTGTGTGTTTAGCAGTTGTGCTGCCTAACGTGTGCAATACTGATATTTGGAATAGTATCCGTACACCTGTGACTGTTGACTGTTGTTCTACTGTCGTTTAGCACACTCACAGTAGCAATGTCACATTTGTGGCCACTGACAAACTGTGTCATATTCTTCTAGGTCCCTCTGGTGTGACAGAAGGGCAGACAATGCATGCTGGTGAGTGTGTTAACACTTTAATATTGGTAATGAAATGTGCATGTCATAGTTGAGGTGTAGGCCATGTACACGTAACATACCTACGCATAATGCATGCTGTGCATGTTTGCTGTGACCAATAAGCAAAAAAGAACAGCAAACCTTGAGTCCTGGAATTCCTCAAAAAGCCTTTAATGTTTAAAAACTATGACCAAACAAACGAACAGGACAATATGCTTCACGAAATGAATACTAAGCGCTTTCACCCACACACAGGGGGCATCATCAGAGTACAATATACGTTACAAAGTCATCCCTTTATATAATGCATTAAAAATAAATTAACTAGCAATTAATCAATTAACTTAATCAGACTTATAATGCAAATGTTCCTAGTCTTAAAGGAAAAATACAATTAAAATAAAAAATAAAATGAAATGTTGTTTTAAGCTCAACCTGTATATTTGAATAATTGTTTATAAAAACATCAATTTCACATTCAAATACAATATTTAAAAATATTCACATAAAATATAAAATTAAAATAGTTTAAATATTTAAATGTGAGGTATAATGTCAAATATTATAGGTAAGACCTAAAAATGTAGTGTGTTGAATAAAATGAATTTAAATAGTAAAATAATAAAAAATAAGAAATATATTGAATACACTTTGAATTTACAATATAAAATATATAATATATAAAATGTATATTAAATATGAATAAGAATAACAATTTGTAGTATAAATATGTTTGTAAATAGGAGTAAAATGTAATAAATAATATAGTTGTATATTTAATGTGAATAATTATAAACTATGTATAATAGATATAAATTAGCATTGATCTAAAATAGTATGATAAAATGTGTTTCTAAGAATATAAATGATGAATGTTGATCTAAAATTACATGAATAAACCTTTCAAGTTAAAGATAAAAATTAAAATTGTAAATGTATAAAACTTGATTCATATAAATTGTGATCTTAATTTTAGAATGCTGGACATGGCCACATGTTCATTAAGACCAGGCCATTTACAGGCATTGAGCAAACTGTGTCATATTCTTGTAGGTCCCTCTGGTGTGACAGCAGGGCAGACTATACATGCTGGTGAGTGTGTTAATGCTTTAATAATGGTAATGAAATGTGCATGTCATAGGTGAGGTGCAGGCCATGTACATGTAACACACCTATGCATAATGCATGCCGTGCATGTTTGCTGTGAGACATCAATCATCTCAGTAAAGTCAGTAGCTACCTCAATCACATGCAATGAACAGTGCAGCAGACACAATTGTGGCAACACTGTACTGCACATTGGATATGCATAGTTGCTAAAGCTGTACACAACAGAACACGTTTATCATATGCAGTACACGAAAACATGCTACATTTGGCATTACCACACACCCGCTGTAAGGTCACACTTCAGTATCCCACATGTCATGCACACACACATGATGTACCTCGGGGGTAGAGGCCTATCATGGGGCTGTGCAAAACTCTGCAACGCATAACACAGTCATGTTAGGCAATGCTCCCTATTGGGCACCTCACACACCCATGTACAAGGTGGCTGTGTAATTGTAAACATAGCCACGGCACTGCAGTTCAGGTACAGCATACTAGGTGGTGGTCTTGCATACATTAGTAGCTGTGAGTGACCACAAGATGCATGTTGATGATGGCACAGGGTACTACACCCCATCCAGTTACAGTGACCACATTACTACTCATAGCAGTCATTGCTTTGCACCTCAGTGTTGTGTGTGTGCAAACATATGCACCTATACACAATATGCATAGCATGTTGTCTGTGTGCTTACATATGCCAGTATACATGATATGCACAGCAGTCACCATCCACACAAAGTGTCACATATATGTCCTGGAATGCTTGTGGGTGTATAGGTCACTTGACACACATTGGGTATTTGTGGTGTTTAATGTTGCAGTCGTGTAGCATGTCATGCCATGTCTGGCACCCACATATCTGCAATATGTCCCACACTCACCATAACCACTGTACACTGGCCATGTCGAGCATTGGGATTCCTTCATGTCAACATGCACCGCACATCCCGTGTGTGCACATAGCATGCATGTGCTACACCCGTGCCCACTATTATCTGCTATGGACACAGACACTGCACTTAGATGTGGATATCTATGTGTCACACAGATAACACATGCAGCCATGGCATGTATACCTGTGAGTGATGGTGCATAGGGTATTGCAGAGCTGATAATACCTGCACAGCAATATTGTGTCCATGTACACATTGTGTTCCAGGGTGTAGCCAATCACTGAACAACTACACAGTTGCATCAAAGCCATGTATACTGCCATTTAATAGGGGCATCTACACTTGCACTGCATGGTCTTGTGCAACACATATTCTGCATGCTGACACGTGTGTGGTAACTGTCTACATTGTGATACTGACACCCACCTTCACCCACTATAGAGTATGTGTTGGATTGCTGGTATGTGTGTGTATGTGCTGTAGTGAGGTGTGCATGTGTGCATGTGTTCATGTGTGCATGTGTTCATGTGTGCATGTGTCCATGTGTGCATGTGTGCATGTGTTCATGTGTTCATGTGTGCATGTGTGTATGTGTGCATGTATGCATGTGCAGACCGTAAAGTGTGTTTCCTGTCTTCCTCTCACAGGTGCTGAGTTAGGAGTTGGTGAAAGCAGCAGGCAACCTGAAGCCACTGCCATGAATAGTGGTGATGATGACACATGTATTTTGGCACAGGAAGATTTGACAGGGTCTGTCGTTGGTCTGCCAATCGACAGAACACAGCGTTCAACCCCATCTATGCGCACACTCATACTGTTAATATATCCCTCACCACCAGTGGCCATAGGTGAGGGACAGCATACAGTTGGCATTGACCAGGAGAGTGTGGTACCCATGGCACTTGCATCCCCTCACAGCAGCCATAGCCGTAGACCCGGAATGGTACCACATAGGCGGAGGTCCAGGGGTTCTCAGGGGAGCACCACTGGTCATATTGCTCCTGGCAGACATGCCCTCACAGGTCTTACGACGACCAGTATTTTCTGGGTTGTAATGCAGGCTCAGGCACGTATGGAACGGTACACCAGGCAGGGACTTAGGGCACAGAGGGCACATTACACCGCTATCAATGACAGCATCCGTTACCTTGCCGGTGCCATCTGGACTTACACTGAGGTCATTGATAGACATTGGGGAGAGACGTTAGATGCCCTCCACAACATGTCTTCCATGAGCCAGGACCATGCGGGACGGTTGCGATGCGGACGCATGCCAGCAACAGCTGTCGGTGGTCACGGATGGCCCACAGTTCACAGCCGCTCCTGTAGTGGCAGTGCCAGCACCAGCAATGCTGGGGCTGGCCTGTCCATTGACTGTCCCAGTAGACTACATGCACGTGGCTCTGGCCAGTCCCAGCAGGGACATGGGTCCAGTCATCATACCTCTGCCTCTGATGACAGTACCCAGTCGGGGTTGGTACCCAGTACTGTCTGTAGCACCCCTGTCAGGCACAGGTACTGTGTCCGTAGCCAGAGACAGTGATCTGTACAGCCTAGCAGGTACAGTCTGTGGCTGTCCCACAAACTACCGTATATGGCAGCCACATGGTGGAGCTGTGTGCATGCAGACACACACACATTAACCAAACAACTAGGGCTCACACATACACACACACATTACATCAACATTGGCCCATGCTGTACTGTTGTCCCTCACACACACACACACACACACACACACACACACACACACACACACACACACACACACACACATACACACACATATGTTGATTGGATGGGTCAATGTCAGGCTCTGGCAAACAACAAAACGCCCTGTGCATATGATGATACCTGTGTCGCCTCCTGTCATCTGCATCATTGATGGAGGGACAGGCTAACATGGTGCTGATGCACACGGTGACACTATAGCAGTGTAGCAATAATAGCAAGTTGTCAACAAGGAAGTGTAATGACATCCTTGTAGGTATATCTGAGCAGACATTATGTATCAAAGCTCTGATTGTCAATGTAGCATTGTTTACACCACTGTTAGGTCTGAGTATGTATTGTCCACCCATGTGCCACTTGGCTGAAGTGTAATCTGTTGCCAGCATGTGTTAGTGAGTGGACAGTACATGTGTGATGTGTGCAGTACAGATTAGCAAGTGTACATCTGTGAACATGGTGGGTGCGCACTGTCTGGATGTACATGCATAGTGGACACATGGGACATGTGGCATACCATGTCTTACACATTGTTAACATCTCATAGTATCTTTCAATGGCCAGTATGCATTCTACTACAGTTATGTACTAACATGTGTAGACGTGTGTATGACATGGGTTGACACTGTGCTGTGGGTGATACCATTAATATCTGTCAATGATTTGTGGTCTGGTAGTAAATACAACTTAAACAGCATGACTATAAGCAATCATTGGATGATGTCCTGACAAATGACACACAGTAGTAGGGAACCCAGTAACAATTGGATCCTTCTGGTGCTAGACTATAACACTAACCAGTGGTAATGACCGCCACCCATTCCTGTGACCACACCTGTTTGGCATATAGCCCTCTTAGGTACATGCAGACACACTAGGGATGTGTCCATCCAAATCTGGAAATGCATGGCTTGGCCTACAATGCATTCCCTGGATATTACGCATATCCTACACAAGGGTATCATACAGACAGATACCTGTTGTCTGATACATGCTGCATAGCAGTAAGCCAACTGTGGCATAGTCATCCTCATGTACTATACATACTATCCTGTCAGTACCACACAGGTGGTAGCCCTCAACATGTATGTTGGGTACCAATGTGTACATACAGCCTCATGTTATGTTATGTGTCCCTTGGTATCCACATATCCATAGGTATTGTGGAGTCCCAAGGTGTATCACATAAGACATTAGAGGCCTGAATGCATATCCACAAGGCAGTCATACACCTATAAAGACTGTCCATTCTTGGCAGTCTTTGTTGGGTATGACCATGTCTGACATATACCCCAGGCATATACCCCCACTCACATTACTCTTAAGTAACTGTCATGGGTGTGTGTGCCACAGATGACCTTGGCCACAGAACATGACAGTGGATGGCCTTGTCACATACATACATATGTGACCTATGATCTAAGAAGCAGCGGCAAAACCTGTCAATGGAAACAAATGTATTCATGTAGTATGCAGGCTTCACACCTATGTACTGACTTGAGGGGACATGTACACATATATATTTGCCACACAGATACCTGATGTGTGCAATGCACTTACTGTTGTAATTATACTATGTCATACCATAGTAAAAGCAAAACCCACACTGCATTGACCAACAGTGACACACACACACAGTCAGCATTTGCAGGATTCAAACCCCTACCTAACTATGTTATGATACTAGAGAGCGATGCACTAACACAGCACGCTATCTGCTTTACTGGGTGGTTTCCCTTCTCCAGCTGTATTTGTAGGATGGTGACATCAGACTTTCCAAAGAGGGATGTACCTCTTTTAGTGAGTTTTCCCAGTCTCCAAAAAGGGGACACTTCTCAAAGGAAACTGCACACATACACACACACACCCCCACACACACTGTTTGCAGGATTCAAACCCCTACCTATGTTATGATACTAAAGAGAGATGCATTAACACTGCACGCTATTTGCTTTACTGACTGGTTTTATTTCTCCTGCTGTATTTGTAGGATGGTGACATCATCAGACTTTCCAAAGAGGAATGTACCTCTTTTAGTGAGTTTTCCCAGTCTCCAAAAAGGGAACACCTCGCAAAGGAAACTGCACACATACACTCACTGTTTACAGGATTCAACCCCCTACCTAACTATGTTATGATATTAGAGAGAGGCACGTTAACATGGCATGCTATTTGCTTTACTGGCTGGTTTTCCTTCTCCGGCTGTATTTGAAGGATGGTGACATCATCAGTCTTTCCAAAGAGGAATGTACCTCTTTTAGTGTGTTTTCACAGTCTCCACAAAGCGCACTCCTTTCAAAGCCAACTGCACACATACACCCCCCCTTTCAAAGACAACTGCACACATACACCCCCCCCCACACACACACACACACACACACTCACTGTTTGCAGGATTTAAACCCCTACCTAACTATATTATGATATTACAGGGTGACGCATTAACACGGCAAGCTATTTGCTTTACTGACTGTCTTCCCTTCTCCTGCTGTATTTGTAGGATGGTGACATCATCAGACTTTCCAAAGAGGAATGTATCTCTTTTAGTGAGTTTTCCCAGTCTCCAAAAAGGGGACAGCTCTCAAAGGAAACTGTACACATACACAACCCCCCCCCACACACACTGTTTGAAGGATTCAAACCCCTACCTAACTATGTTATGATTCTAGAGAGAGACGCATTAACAAGGCACGCTATTTGCTTTACTGGCTGGTTTCCATTCTCCTGCTGTATTTATAGGATGGTGACATCATGAGACTGGACATGGTGATGTGTGTACACTTTGTTTTATGCCATTCCAGGAATGGTCCATGTGGGTCAGCAGGTGTCAACAGCTTGAACAAGACCTCAGAATCCTTACCTTGTGTGATCTATCTGTGGACACACTGACATTCCTTCATATGTCAACACATATTTATACACAGCTTGTTGGTTTTGTGGATACTACATGTGTCTGGGATGTTGATAAAGGGTTATTCAAAGTCTATGTGACACATGTGTAGATGTATGCATTGATGTATGTCCTGGGTGGCTGCCTTGCAAACAGTCTAGCATGTTTGGGAACCATGATCTGCACATGAACATACCACAGTTGGTAGGGTTGTGTGTATGTCAGCTTCCAATAGCTCTGTTTATGACTGCAACCATGATGGACTCCATGACCTTGTAGATCAGACTTCATAGGTGTACTGGACTTGACTTCCCATCCAGAGTTGTGGGGAGTGCCATATGTAGCTGTGACACATTCAATGGTTCCACATCCTGTGTAGGGGGTGAGGCTCAGCTGACTGTTCAGGTGCATGATCTGTTTGTTCTGTAATTTGTGCATGACACATATTGGGAATCAATGTATTCCACTTGCTGCCATGCTTTTGGCAGTGGGGGTAGCTGCTCATCCATTCTACATCCTGGTATGATGATATGGACTATTGTCAGTGGGAGATGGGTATGTACATATGAGCCTGTCTGTCATGATGTTGGCATTGTCACTCAGGTACAGTTGGCCCTGACTAAGGACATATATGGGTGTACATTGCTATTTATGACATAGCTGAAGGAGGTGTCATGATTCAGTCTGGACTCCTTCACAGCTACTCTTTACAAAATACCAATGAACATGAGCACTAATCCCTGTTATACTCTTTTACATGCTTAACACCCTACTGATCCTTTGTGATCAGGCTACAGAGTATGTCATGATAATATCCTGGCATGTCCAGGGGTCGGTTTCATGTGTACTCTTCAGTCCAGCTAGTGGATATTGTGATATTGACACAATGTCACATCTGCATCATGTACACAGACAACCCTCTCCTCCTCCCGACAAACTCAGATATATGTGTGAGATGCACCTATATAGACATACAGGGTGCTGAACTCTCTCGACCCATGACTGGCACAGTCTATCAGGTGGTGAAGGTAACCATACACACCACATATTAGTCTCACATATCCTCTAGCAACAGCACTCAAACCACATTATCACACATAGACATACTCGGATGCTGTAAATGTACTCTACCTAAGCAGCAGAGACCTCCAAAGCAGACACACACACACCTGCTACCCCACTACAATACCCACATATCACATAGTTCACAATGTCAGTGTGCCACACAGTCACTGCCCTTTTGGCTAAACAACACACCTAATAAACTTGTAATAGGTGACACTTATTGTCAGACACACTGACATACCACTCACCAGCCCTAACAAGGGAATAGTCACTTTGGGCTGTCTGTTGGGTGCCAGGATCTGCCGTATAACACAGGCAGTCAGGTCACTCCAAAGCAAGTACAGGACTGGCACCATCATTGTTCATGCTGGTGTGTATAACCTCAGACGTTACTCCCTGGACCACATGACATGATACATGGAGGAACACTGTGATCATGTAGCCCAGGCCAGTATGACCCTGACCTTGTCTAGCATCTTACACCCACCAATTATGATGTCACAGTATACGGACACACATATCACATTTAACAGTTGCCTAACAAATTTGTTTAATTTATAGGGGATACAGTGTCTGTCAGCCTATGGTGGCATGCTCAACATGCCACGTAGCTTCACTATGGACAGCTTGCACCTGTCTCCGTTGGACTTTGGAATGCTGGCTAAGGCTCTTGCTACCACCATAGTGCCTTTTTTAAGCAGGGCTCAGAAGACAAACCCACCTCCATAGACATTACAGGTTAAATGAAACTAAGGGTAATGCTGCTCAACAACAGTTGTGTTAACCTCATATTGCGGCCACTCAGGACTCTCCGCAGAATGGAGGATAGTGAT
Source organism: Protopterus annectens (assembly GCF_019279795.1). Lineage (NCBI taxonomy): Eukaryota > Metazoa > Chordata > Ceratodontiformes > Protopteridae > Protopterus > Protopterus annectens. Next base: position 613,526,616 of record NC_056727.1, on the reverse strand, counting down.
ATCTGTGCACTGACAGACGCCTGGTTCAGGCTCGCTTATGCACACCAGCACTACCAGGTTATGTTTCATACCATGCTGTCTGACAACAAGACTTGGAACAGACAACACAGCTACGGGGAGTATCCATATACATCACAGATACACACACCTCCGGGTTAGTAGCACTGCACAAAGCATCACAGACCATACATATACAACTGCCATTATGCAATACTGCCTTTCAGTTTGTTTCTGCTACAGAACACACTCCCAAACTCAGGAACCACACTCGGCTTTCGTGGGAACTGTGGAGAATATGAAGGTCTCCACAAACACCATTATATTGTGTGACTTCATTTAAACAAATATTGACTGGGGATACTACTCAAGCCCCGACACCTTCACCCAACAGTCGCTACAATTTGTAGACTCATATGCTATGGAACAACCAGTCAGCACAGCTACAAGGGAGAATACATATTGGACCTGATCATCACCAACATGGGGACTCTATGTTCCACACCAGCGATATACCCCTCATTGGTAAGGTCAGAGCATACATGTATCTCACTGGACATACATATACCCTCCACACACCCATCCTAGGTAATCTTGGTGAACTTCTCATGAGCCAACATCTCCCTTCACCGAAGCAAGGTGGTATCCTTCAGAGACCCTGAGACAGTGGCAAATATGGCTCACACTGCTGCATCCTTTACATACAAATTCTATGGACACCTAGTGGACTGCATGGATTGTGCTATCCCAAATAACAACAGGACTCACTACTCCAGTGGCAGGGGACCTGGCTGGTAGACCCCAGCCATTAATAAGCTGTACAACGTCCGGAGGAAGCTACTACATGATAGAGCACAATCCCAGACTGGGAAGGCATCTGTGATCTGTACTAGCAGACAGCTACAATCACTCATGAACTTTTCTAAGGGCTGCTTCTACCAGACAATTGCAACAGACACATAGGACTATCACACGGCCTTCTTCAGTTATGTCAGGAACCTGTGTGGACACTCACTGATATGCTGTGAGTTACTGCATACTGACTAAACCTACCCTGAACCCACTGGCATTGCCAACATCCTGGCAAACAGGTTCAGTGCAGATGTCTCCCACCCATCCCCCCTAAGGAGCAACTATCTATCCCAACAGAGTATAACCTCCCTGACATCACACAGTAACAGGTGAGTGCTGCCCTCCCAAAAGCGTACAGCACAGTATCAATGTGACCAGACGGTGTCCCAGCCTGCATCTTACACGAGCATCATGACAGACGCAACCCTCACATTACATCACTGTTCAATATTGGAGTTACGACAGGATATGTACCCAAGGAAGGCATACAGTGACAGTGGTCCTGCTCCACAGAGTTGGTGCCACAACGGACCACAGACAATATAGCCCTATAAGCCTAAGTAGCCTGTTCTGCAAAGCTATGGAGCGTATTGTCATGGGACTCATACACATAGACATTGGGAACCTACAGACACTGTGTCCTACACATTTCAGCGTTGTTGTGGGCAGATCTTGCCTCTTGAACCTGTTTGTATTCTTTAAATGGCTAACAGGTCCATCGACATAGGGACAGCTGTCCACACAGACTACCTGAACCTTGCAAAACCCTTCAACACAATAACCCACTGGGCCATTATGCATAGGCTCACCTGTGTTGATATGGACACATATCTCACACGATGGATTGATACCTGGATCAGGGATAGCACCCATATGGTCAGAATTGCAGGTGCCATGTCTGACTATACACAGTTACACATGGTATCCCACACGGCTTGGTCCTGGGACCTCTCTTGTTCAGTATATATTTGTCTGACGTACAGGCTACCACAAGGGGAATATGGCTGAACATGTTTGCACTTGACTGCAAACTGGATGACATGATCAACTCTCCAGCTGCCACATGCATACTCAAACAGGGTCTCACAGAGATGGATGATTGGTGCCTGAGCCATGGCCTACAGCTAAATGCCATTAGTTGCATAGTCATCCCCTTTGGGAATAACAACATGCCCACACATTACCACATAGGTAGTACTCCATTACATATGGTAGGAGTTGTTAGGGGTTTGAGGACATGACTTGTTCATACTGTCGCCTTTGACATTCACGTTGCCAAAGTTGTTGGACACACCTTCTATGTGGGCCACCTTATCCCATATGGTTTCACATCTAGATCGAGTGAGATCACTGTGCCCCTATACTCATCACATCCATGCCTGGTTACAATGCCACATTTGGGGTGTACCTTACCCGACACCTGCAGCAACTGTACTGGGCACGGAAGTTCCTCACCAAGCAGATCTAGGGACTCACACAGATGCCCTGCACAGTTCAGATGCAGTAACCCCAGCTCTACTCAGTCGCTTACCACCTACTCAGATATGATGTGTGCCTGTTGTTTACAGATATACCCAACCCAGAATTACTGGACATGCTCCAGCTCAGGATATCTGACTCCCTTGGAGCTACACACTCCAGGGACGTATACCTCAGCACAGATGTTAATAGGACATTGTGGAGGGACAGATTCTTATCCCAGAGGCTCCACTCACTCCAGAATGTAATCCCAGTTTCATATAGGCAGAGCCACCCACTGAACACCTACAGGAGACATCTTGACGACTGTATGGGTGATCGTATGTTTACCCCTGGGATATCTTCTGTGCCCCTGCTAGACAGAGGCACACTAGCCTAAATGTACATGGGCTATCTTGTGTGATCTACTATTCACACACACAGTGTAGTAATCTGACAGGGTTGCAAATGCCAAACACACTCTGGCTAGGCTTGTACATGCCCTAGGGCAGATAGCCTAGTATCGACCTCTGAACCTATGCTAATGTTCAAGATGCACAATGTCTATTGCTGATACTGTTTGCAGGTCTTTATCATCTTTGCTTTACCAGATTCTATGAACAACTTTGATATCTGCAGAACATATTTGATTATAACAGGGTTCCACTATATTATAGATGTGTCTGTTGTCATATAACTGTGTGCACAGGGCGGATTGTTGTATAGTGACAGGTTCCTGGGTTAACACATGCAACTGCCAGATATGCATGGCCCACTACTGTACTCAGACATGGCCTAAGTGTGTGAGCATGCCCAGTTCTGCTATTCTGTGTTTTGTTACCTGACATTTGTCTCATTTATTCAAGTGTGTGAGCATGCCCAGTGTGACCTTTCAGTATGCTGCTATCTGAGGTCCACTACATTTGTTGATGTGTGCAAACATGACCGATATTAACATTTATACTGTGTGTGTTGGAAGTCAGGTTCTGTTCTCACTGCAGGACTCACCTTTGTGTCATAACTCGACAAGGATTATGCTGTGCCTGCAGGGTTTCCATGAAATACTTCGCATAGACTTATCAACATTCCTTCATACAGGCTGACCACTGCAATACTGTCATGGTTTAGTGGTTCAGTACTTTGGCTATAGTGCACAGTATCCTAGGTTCGAGGCCCATCACTGATTTATATTTTCATACTGAGCAGACCAGACTGCTTAAGGGCCAGTTAAGCAAATATGAGCATGTTGGCTTTTTCGACAAGGATTATGCTGTGCCTGCAGGGTTTCCATGAAATACTTCGCATAGACTTATCAACATTCCTTCATACAGGCTGACCACTGCAATACTGTCATGGTTTAGTGGTTCAGTACTTTGGCTATAGTGCACAGTATCCTGGGTTCGAGGCCCATCACTGATTTATATTTTCATACTGAGCAGACCAGACTGCTTAAGGGCCAGTTAAGCAAATATGAGCATGTTGGCTTTTGTTCAGCTATGCCCTACTTAGACCAGGCTTGTCCGACATTGCTCAATATTCACCAACATTGCTGGACGTTGCCCAATATTACTGAACATTGACCACTGTTGTGCTAGTTGGTGTGTGCGATTTTGTTTGCATATACTACATGGTGGTTAATGCTGTTTAGCACTGCTTTATATTGCTTAACACATGTCAATCATGCCTTAGGTGGTGCTGCAGGGCTGCCTATGTTGGATGCACATACTACACTCCCTGTACATGTTTGAAAGCAGGTAGTGTCAACTTAGGCATCCCTTTTACTATATGTGTGAGTCAGAGAGAGGTATAATTTCCAGAGTTCCTACTGAGTCAGTGTATGTGCTATGCGTTGCCTCTTTGCCAAGGCCAAAGCATACTGGGCATGCCTCCTTCTGCCTACTGGGGCAGGCTCAGGTTGTTCCTCCTCCGAGTCATGCTCTGCCTGTGATGGCCTTGGCAATGGTGGGGGGCTGTTTGGCCCAGGCCTATGCTGGTCCTGCTGCAGCTGTTTTCGCAGGATCATATTATGTAGCATAGCACATACCATGACAATTTGGGTACATGTAGTTGGTGAGTACTGCAAGGCTCCACCAGATGTGTCCATGCACCGTAACCATGACTTGAGCAGCCCAAACACATGCTCTATTACATTACGTGTTTGTGCGTGTGTCTCATTATGGCGTTCCTGTTCAGGTGTGTGTGTGCGTTTCTGATGGTGTCATCAGCCACGGCTCCAGTGCATAGCCAGCATCCCCCACTAGGTGACCATGTGGGATGTCCCCATTGGCAAATGTCTGGTACAGCTGCATCACATGCCAGATATGGGAATCATGGTAGCTTCCAGGGCAGCCTGCACACACATTCATTATTATGCCCTGGGCATCACACATGACCTGGCAGTTGATGGAGGGGAAGCCCTTGTGGTTGAAGTAGACCCTACCCCGCTCACTGGCTGGTGCTTTGATGCATATGTGCATGCAGTCTATTGCACCCACTACCTCAGGGTATTCCGCTATTTGCTGGAAGAGACGCATATTGCTGGCCAATACGTTATGAGACTTGGGGAAATATACATGATCACCGACATGTGCTGACATGGCATCCAGGAATTGGTGTAGTACCCTGGATGCTGATGCCTGTGATATCCCCATCATATCACCAGTTGGTCTCTGGAAGGTACCTGTTGCTAATATTCTTAGGCCAACACATACCTTAGTTTCCACTGGGATGGGTTCCCCTCTGTTGGTTCTGTGTGTGAGGCATGGCCTGCACATCTCAACAATTTGCTGCAGGAGGTCTCTGTCCACTCTATAGCGCTCCACTATCTCCAGCTCATGTAGCCCCTAGTAGGTTACCATGGGCCTGTACACTCTTCTCTGTCTCCTCACTGTGGGTTGTCCAGCAGCATTTCCATTGTCACCACCCTCAGCATGTTGCATATGTCACCTTATAACAGCAATGGCAGCCCATAACATTTCTTTGTCTCAGTAAAGCTTTTTCAGTTTTCACTTCTATTAACTTACTGGAGTGTCTGTTGTGAGAAACATAATGGACTGTTGTTTGCAGAGTTTTAAGTGCTAGGCTGGGCTGGGCTAGTGTACTGCCTGTGTAATTGTCTGATTCTGATTGTTTTCATCTGCTAGCTCTGCTAGTACTCCTTGGTTAGCTTCCTACTATTTGTTGTGCTTCCTTTTTCCTTTCTGTTTCCTCAGGAGGGGGCGCCGCACACACAAGCGCAAACACGCACACAGCAGCTAACACACATGCACACATGCTTACACGGCCTAAATCTTGCTTATTTGGGTTAAAACATGCGCACACCAGCGCAAACACACTTACAACTCTTTAAACAGCCTTATACATGCTTACTCCAGCTTAAACGCGCACACTCACGCTTACACGCGTGCACTCTGTTTTACTCGGGTTTACACGTGCGCACACGCATGCATACCCACTCAGCAAGAAACTTTGGTGTTATCCACGGCATACACCTTCCATTTCTTGCCTTTCCCTAGCCTACCTGTTGACACACCTCTTTCCATGATGTGTGAATGACAACTGACACATGCCACTCTGCTCCAATGAGCTTCACTTCTTTCATACATACCCCCCTCGTGATGTCACCTATCTTCTACTCTGTTACTCCTCATATCCTACTCCTACACTCCACTGACTGTGCTCATTTGCTATGTAAACTTGCAATTCACTATCCTAACTCTCATTTACATAGGATTGCCTACTAATGTTTGATTACATGTCTTAGACTGAGCTTCCCCCCTTAGCAACCTCTACTCGGTGGCCATGCTGTCTTCAGCCTGCCATTCCCTTGCATTGTACATTAACAATTTCAATAAAATCCACATTTGTGGGTTTTCATTTTTAGTATTCTGGGTTTTAGAGCGCATCCCGTTTGCGCGGCGCTGCTCTACGCTTAAACATCGGAAATCGGCAAAAAAATAAAATATTATTATTTTCATATTGCATCAGGAAACATTTCACATGGCCGTATATTTGGCCATTGGCATGCTTCCTGCACTGGATGCAACCTTTATTTGGAGCTGTCACGGCTCCGTTTTGCTCTTTGCAGAACAGTACTCAGTTGTCAACTGAGTACATTTCTGCAAATAACACTGCTCTTACTCGGACAGGTTCGGGTTTCCTGAATTGCAAATCTACCTCACTTGCATGCCTTTCACCTGCAATCGAGGTAATTTGCATATCCCAGCCCTGTCCGTGTAAGAGCCATTTTAGGAGCTCTCTTACACGCCCCTACAGGCTGTTCCTGGATCACACGTCGGACATGATGGCTGCATGGAGTCTTACTCTACTCTAAGACTCCGTACAAGCCTTCATGAATCCAGCCCATTATATATGATTTCATATATGTATTTCATAAATTTAGGCATTTCTTTAAATGAAGAATTGTTAATTATTCTATTTAAATCTTGCGAATATGACAGAATACTCTGTAAAGTTAGCCAGTCCTGTTGTGGAATTTTGTATGTTGTTTTTATTAGCTGCATATCTAAAACTGTTGGTTTTTCGATACATTGGAGCCAACAAACAAATCCTTTCTGTTCCCAGGAATTAATGATTTCTCTATATAGTTTATGTGGAAAGCTCTTTGTGACTATAAATGGTGTTAAAAGATCAAACCAATTTTAAATCTATATTTGCATTAATAATTTTCCTAACTGAGTCAATGTAATAATTAATCATATGAGTGTCAGTGGGTTTAGTTATGTTATAGTGCATACTAATACATAATATGTTCCATGGCAAATTGTTTTTATCTGTTATTTGATTTTTTTTTTTTTTTGTAAATCAAATTCATTTATTGATATTGCAGTTAGTAATTCTTTCCAATTTACAGATTAATTTGGACTTATCCAGTCTGAGATTGTTTTAGATTCTGATGCTTTTACATATGTTTCTATATCAGGAAAATTTAATCCTCCCTGTTTCCATGGTCAGATATGGTGCATTAAAACTATTCTGTTTCTTTTGGGACACCATAAATATTTTATTAGGGATGAGTTTATTTCTTTAAGTATATTCATTTCTGGTAACAGTTGTATTCCCAAGGCTATATATAGGATCTTGGGTAGTAAAACCATTTTTGTTAACTGTAGTCTATCTTCAAATGTTAAAATTATTTTGTCCCATCTTTCCACAAAGATTTTAATTGTACTGATGATATTATTGTTGTTTTTTTAGACTAAGTCATTGTTATCCTTGCATAACTCAATTCCTAGATATTTTAAGGTAGATTTTCATTTCCCTATGATGTGATCCCCCCTAGTCTGAATTTCTTTTTTTATTTAAAAATAAAAATTTTGATTTTGATTTATTGAAATGGAGTCCTGAAGTCATGTGAAATTTGTCAATTAATATATGTAATTCTTCTGATGTCTCTTTTGTATTAGATAATGTTAGTAATATGTCATCAGCAAATAGCATTATTTTAGAATTGTATTGTTCATAAACATCCATTCATTTGATTTTTGTATTGTTATGAATTGAATCTGCCAATATTTCAATAGCCAGAGCAAATAGAATTGATGACATGGGACATCCTTGTTTAGTGCCTTTTGTTATATGTATAGATTCAGAGGTAAAAGGACCTAACTTGACATGTGCTAAATTATTTGTATATATATATATATATATATATTCTTTAGGAGATGAACAAAGGATGCAGGAAATTCAAATAGCATTAGGATTTTGAATAAATAGTCCCAATTTAGGGAATCAAAGGTTTTCTCTGTATCTAAGCCAGTTATGAGTGTTTCTTTATTTTCTTTATTAACATAATCTATAAGAGAAATTATACTTTTAATATTGTCATGTGTGTGTCTATGATATATAATTCCAGTCTGATCATTATTTATTGTTTCAGATAGTGGTATTTTCATTTTGTTAGTTAATATTGTCATAAATATCTTATAGTCATTATTTAATAATGATATAGGTCTATATGAGGTACAGAGGTCTGGAATTTGTTTTCCTTTAGGATTGGAGTGATTAAGGAATATCTCCAAGATGGTGGTATTAAAGCTTGTGACTGAATTTTTAATAGAAGTTTATGGAAGAGGGATAGTATCTTTAAAGGAAAAAGTTTATATATTTCCATAATTATGCCATCTATACCTGGAGCTTTCTTAGTTTGCCCTCTTTTATTGTATCTGTAATTTATTTGTAGGATATAGGTGCTTGCAGATCTAGTTTTAATTTTTCTGGTATTTTTTTTATATTAGAACATTTTTCATCTAGATTTAATTGGTCGATATGTATATTTTCTTTTTGGAAATGTTCCATATAGTGATTTCTATAGGCATGAAGGATGTCACCTATATCCAAGACATTTTGCCCCTTTTTTGCATGGAAGATACTTTTAATGCTATTAGCTTTTGTTGTATTTTGATTCTTGTGGATTAATTATGTAGATAATTGGAAAAAGTGGCCAAGGTATTAATTTTTAGTTTTTCTAAAGCTAAACTAGTTTTATGTGTTAGAATTTTGTTGTATTTATTGTTTAATACTTCTACTTTTTTTTCATCTTCAAATTATTTTGATTTTTTTCAGCTTTTACTGACAAAAGTTTGGGTTGTAGATCAAATAATTCAGAATCCCATTCTCTGATTTTTTTATACCAAGTTAGGGTTTTACCATATATGTAAGCTTTTAATGAGTCCCATATCATTATTTTATTTATCTCTGTGGTGTAGTTAATATCTAAGAAGAATTGTAATGCAGATAATAACCAGGGTTTGAACTTTTTAATTTTAGTTATATATGCTGGAATTCTGGAGCTAAAGATTAATGATTTGTATCCATTTTGAAGTTTTAGTATCAATGAATTGTGGTTTGAAACGGTGCAGGGAGTGATTGAGAAATTAATGATTTTAGAGTGTAAGTCATGGGCAGCAAATGTTTTATCTATTCTAGTTTGGGTACCACATCTGTGATCTTGATGGGAAAACAACAAAGATTTGCCTTCTTTAAATATGAAATCATCTACAAGATGAAATTATTCTATCCACTTGTTTAAAGTTATTGATACAGCAGATGTACGCTGTTGTCTTTTATGTGTAGTTTCAGAAATATCAAATATACAGTGAAAATCTCCTCCTAATATTAAATTGCCTTTATAATTATTGGAAATGAAATCCAAGGTTTTTTTAACAGTTCCTGTTCCAATGCCTGGGAACCAGTATAGATTGGCTAGGGTGCATATTCTGTTATTATATTTAACTATCACTAATGTCATAAGGCCTTCTTTATCTTCATACTTATAAATGATTTCTGGGTTAATCACATTTGTTTTCCATAAAATTGTTACCTCTTTTGTCTTTGTCTTATAAGCAGATTGCTCCAATAGCATATATTCCTTAGGATTTCATTTGTAATTGTCATTTGTTTTGAAATAAGTTTCTTGAAGGAAGACAATTTGTGCTTTGTTCAGTTTTTAATATTTCAGTAGATTTGATCTCTTGCTAGGATAATAAAGTTAAATCCATCTTAGGTTATTTAGACTATGTATTTTTTTATTTTATTTTTATTGTGGCTATTAAACATTTTCATCTGATACCTATTAAGTATATGTTTGAGCTTTTAAAGGTAATTATCAGTTTTATACTTTGAGTGTTTACCAATAAAGTAATGCTTTGGACAGGCATACAAAACATTTTTTGTGAAATAAATTTAAATTAATAAATGTTAACAAAACTAAGATATGCAGTAGCCATGGAATGAAAATTATTCCTAATCTGATGGATAAACCTAAATCCATCAGATTATCACTCATACCATGACAATCCAGAACATCTGAGCTCCATAAATTGAATTATCATATAGAGAATAAGTGTAATAGGAATAAGCAATATTTATATAATTTTGAACAGATATAGTACTACTGTACATTAGACTGAATTCTAATATAATATAAATGTCTACTTATTGTATAAGCAATTAATATTCACATGAAAGATAGATGGCAAGCAATTCAATCATAGTAAAGTAGGATGTATCATATATAAAACCTCAGTAAAAGATTATACCACACAGCTATTTAACATATTCACCCTTATTGATGAAGTCTTTCAAAACTTCTTCTTCTTCTTTTGGCTTTTTCCCAGTTAGAGGTCACCACAGCGGTGTAGTGAAAACTAGGATATATAAGTGGTTAATTGAGCTATCTTTTTCCACCCTACTGTATGTGCATAAAAATGCAATTCCACACCTCAATCAGTATGTCTAATCTCAAAACATTTGTTGGGACATATGTCCTATTGGTTTATAAATATTTTCATTTATTTCTATGCATGTGCCCTGTTAAAATACTACAATATTGGTGACCTGTTGCCATCAATTCAACCTGCATACTGTTGTAATGTCCACTACTGTTCTATATATGCATGTGTTATGCTTGCTTTTCGACTGTTGAAACTCTGGTGTGTTGGGTTAATGGGAATACTTCTGCATGCTGTTATAACTAATTGGGAATGCTGTTGACTGTTACTAACCCATATCTTTATTAAACTTTCCAAAACATAGTTTGTATGGGAAGGCCAGTACCAGTGGACCCACCTGTCCCACCTCAGCTGGCCATGGCACCTGGCACCAGCAGATCTGATGCACAGCCTGGAACCTCCTCCTCGATTGGCCATGTGCCACCTTTGGGGGAAGCGCTGCAGGGGTAGGGGCTCAGCTCCCCTGTGCAAGCATGGGTGGAGGAGAGGCACCTATCACCCTTCAAATGGTCTGGTTTGTGGTGAATAGAGAGATTGAATGCTCTGTTGCAGAACATCTACGCCAGCTTGAGGCCTGAGTGGCACAACTCCTGGGTCATCCTGCCCCTCCTACACAGCCCCCAGCACAGCCACTCTCTGGGCCGTGAAGGTGCAGGGGTGACTGCCCATGGGTGGGGACCTCAGTCCATCTGGGGGCTCATGGGCTTGTGATTTCCAAACATTCCCTCCCCGTCAAAGGTGTTCACCCACCACGTGTCATATACTGCCCTTGTATGTGTCTTGTTTGTCTTGTCTGTTTACCTCCCCAACCTACCTCCCTAAATATACCGACTTCCCCTACCCCACATTCCACTCTCACCTGAAAAAGAAAAGGCAATCTGCTCCCAAAAAAAAAATACGCCCCATACATAGCTGCCCATTTTGCACACATGTCCACTGGACACATGAAATGTTATTTACTTGGCATTACAACATACTTTGTTGCCCTCACCCTCTCTCAGGGGTTGAAGGTTTCATATCTACCTCCAAATTTATTGCATATGCACAGCTGTTGTTGTTGAAAAAATGGGCAGTTATGGACCTTCCCTACACCCGTCCTGCACATCCCGAGCTATTTTCCATACTGTCTTTCCCTCTTTGTGCCCCTTTTTCACCACTTTCCTAACTCCCCATTTTTCTTGTCTTTCAAAGAAATTAACAAGGGGGTTAGCCGGAGTAAGCACTATTAAGCAGTAGTTAGCGGGTTTGTGCAAGTTTGCACTTGTTTGCGCTTGGCTAAGCAATGCACAGCAATGCGCAAACCCATGCAAACCCACTTATAAATGCTTAAAAGTGCCTTAGTCACTCTGTATGTGAGGGCCCTTGTTCTGCTCAGGAGCAAAATAAAACACCTCTATAAGTCTCGAACCCCGGTCCTTGCACACACTACAGAACATGAAGCACCCCTAAGCCACGGTAGATATACATCAAGTTAGTGCTTAAATAAATATGTCATGCATCAGAATGAGTGAATGTAAAGGAAGATTAGGAATACCATACCACACAACTTGTTCTGTGGATGTTGACCAACAGTTGTTGTGGGATTACATTACATGACTATGATAAGAGAAGCAGCCATTCTAGCAGGAAATAATGTTACACCATCACTTTACAACCCCACACAGTTTCACAGCAGGACACATACTGGCATATCTGTTTAGGGCAGAGGCCATACCTCCCAACTGTCCCTAATTTTCAGGGATATCCCTGATTTTTGAAACAAATTTTAGCTCTGCCCTCTGAATCCCTCCGAAAACTACTGACTTTGGCCAGAAAGGTGGTGAATTACACTTAATGAATAATGACAATAATTAAGAGTTAGACACTTCTTTTACTTTAGAAAAGGTATATTAATTCATATGCTCTGATTCTCTCAATGCCTCAACTTAATGGCACTAATATTTTAAAGGTGTCCCTGACTTTTTCTTTCCTTTTCCCTGTGTCTGTTAAAATATGTACCCGAGTGGTTGAGAGTTCTGGCAGAGGCAGAAACACAGAGGCATATCAGCCTTTCTGCTGTTACACACTGTGCAAATAGCTTTGAAAGGAGTTTTGGAAGCATACCCTTATGTAGGAATACAACACTGAAATATAAATGGATGTAGCCATTTACTGGTAGCACCCAACTCTAAGAATGCCATTGCTCTATTGCTGAAAAGACCTGTGTGGTGCACAGACAAAAAATAACAGGATATTCTCTGGCTATCATGTGGATAGGTCCATAGCTGGAAGTTATGCAGACAGACTACCTGCCTTGATAAACTAACATGTAAGTCCAGCAAGATAAAATCCACACAATAGTACTTACACTCTCTGTACTTCTGCAACCCTACCGAAATGTAGATTATACCTGTGTGCAGGGTCTACCAAGGATGTAGGTAAGCATACTCACAGTACTGAAATGCGTCCAGTTTTTCTGAACAGCTTGTGTAATGTCAACACTAAAAAAGCACAAACTGTTTATTTATTTATTTTACATTTGTTATCCGGGGGTGTCTGATTGAGCCGAAAAGGCCCTTTTTCAGCAGAGGCCCGGGGAGAAAAGCTCCACAAAGAAAAATTACAGGCACATTTAGTTATTTAGACGTGATCAGTATACACACAAACTACAAGAGAAATGTTTTTACAGTGGTATTCGGCACAAACAGTTACAGTGGAGAGAACAAGCAAAAATATTAATTTTTTAAAAATAAAGGTAAGTAATAGATTTATGGTGTACGGCTGAACTTTGGGATGTAGGTAGAATACATACATAGTACACAGGTACAGTACATACATTGTAGATTAGCCAGTGTTTGTGAGTAAGATTGAAAAACTATTATCAATTGCTCTAGATTTAGTATGTATATGTTATCCGCTTTCACTAGCCAGGGGATAACATATACATACTAAATCTAGAGCAATTGATAATAGTTTTTCAATCTTACTCACAAACACTGGCTAATCTACAATGTATGTACTGTACCTGTACATACATTGTATATTAGCCAGCCTGCTTTTAGAACTGAGTAAATGAATATTCACAGTATAGCAGTTCACAAACAATTCTTGTGCCAAAGGAATACATCTCAATAACTAGCTTTGCATGGCAGTTAATTGTAACAGCTGAAAAGAAAGTACATCTTTCCATGTATCCTGGGGTAGCATTTTGTGGGGTGAGTACATTTCTACACTGACAAGTGGGTACTGGAAGCAGCAACATTAGGTCTGAGTACAAAATGTAAATCTCTGGCTACACCCCTGGCTTCTGATATAAGAACTATACCAACCTTCTGTCTTAAACAATGATGTCCACAGCAAACAAGGATGATCTCCATCTTGGAAAGCTGAAAGGGCCACGCCTACATGAGACAGCAATTTATAGTACTGGGTTGCTATGGCAATGATTACTGCAATTACTACACAGCAGGCTGCATGCAATTAGCAAATGGTGGCCACTAATTGGTGCAGAGACCATCACATGCTCATGTGCAAATTCCTACAAAAGCAGGCTGCAATCTCTGCCAACAAACTCAATCACTCTATTGCAGAGACTGACAGAGAGAGAGACAGAGAGAGAGAGAGAGAGAGAGAGAGAAGGAAAAAGAAAAAGAAATATTACCAAATCATACAAAGGAAATGTATGTGACACATATGTATTTACTGGCATGTAGTAGATGTTATTGAAGAATGGTTTACATAATGTGAACCATTCATATGTGGCAGCAGTACTTCTTTATGCACAGATGTTCTGCTTAACTACTGCTATGGACAATAATGTGTGTACCTGTGGGCAGTGGGACATACCTGTGAAATGTGTAGCTCAGCATTAAATGTCAAAGATTTGATCCATGTTATCTATGTTCTGTACAGTAGTTTGGCCAATGGCTGTTGGGGGGATTAACGTTGACATTATATAAACATGGGTGTGACAGAACAGCACATGCATGATAATCATATTAAAGTGTAGCTTAGCACTGGCAACTGTTGTAGCAGTCTAGTATGCTTATCTAGCATATGTAGCCATATATACCCCCCTAATGTTAGTGTGTGTGCATATGTGCCACCTGTTTGTGTTGCAGCAAGGCCCAACAGTTCAGCTGTGAGGTCCAGGGACTTACAACAGTGTGGACCTTGTGTGTGTATGCCACACACATATGGAGAAATATATATGTGTCATATATATTCACATCTGTATATGCGCATAGAGCAGGGGACATATTGCAACTGTTTGTGAAGGGTGGAGATATATATATGTTGGTGAAGGTTAGTATGCACATATTTGTATGTAGGTTTTAGTGTGTGACAAACAAGACAGCATACAGTGCTGGTATATGACATGTGGTGGTTAAACACTGTGGCTGGTTTGTTCAGTTTGCAATGTTGAAGCCAGTAAGGCCTGCTACAGCTACCTGGGCTGTGAACACCTTCAATGCATTTATCCCAAGACTGTGTGATTTTATTACATTACTGTACACCTTACATCCTTTGTATAATTGATATTCTCACTATGAAAGGTGAAATGTATATGTGCCTACATATATATATATATGTATATGGACCAATGGATGTGTATATGTATATATATATATATATATATATATATATATATATATATATATATATATATATATATATATATATATATATATATAGAGAGAGAGAGTTATATATACTCATACACACCTACATCTACTTGTTGCAATAGATTCCCTGCACTGTTGACTGACTGTGATGGTCAATATGTTTGTGAATACATCAAAGATATGTATCTGTGGGACAGCTTAGTGGGAAACTGTTTATGTCATGGTATTATGGGTCTTTGCTTTGATACTAGCAAAACGTGTGTATTCTGTTGCTAGGCAGAACATGTGCTATTGCATACAATGTGATTAAGTCCCTTGGTTTTAACTAGGGTGTGTCATTGGAAGCTAAAGCACTACATCTTTGATTATTGATTGGTACCAATGTTGAATGCAAATCCTGTGTGTACTGTAGTACTACTTGAAACTCTGGGCCTGTACAGGAATGTATGGTGTATGTCCACATTGCTTGCATCTACTGTTTTGTGTGGTCCCTGTATTCATCACATATTACATTTCTCAAGATTAAGGTTGTGTAAGTACTGACACACAGTACTGTATAGTACACACTGAAAGCTTATCTGGGTTGTCATACCTTTGTGTCCTGTAATTATGTCTGATGTGTGTGTGTGGGTATATCTGTAACATGTCCTTTAACATATGTGTGGTAAAACATATATCTGCATATCTAGCAACATTCATAGTGTACTACAGCAGTATGCGACCTATATTCCCAATTGTGCACATATTTTGGCCACGGGTTTGCCATTAACAAGTTGTGTGGTATAATAGTAATACATTTACTGGACCTTACACTGATTGTGATGGATGATATATTTCTTTACATATCAGCTTGATGTATATCTGCTGTGGCTAGGTGGTGCATCGTGTTGCATACAGTGTGCCAGGTACTCTTGTATAGTCTTATATAGTGATTTTATTTTGTTGCTGTGCAGAACATGGTTCATTAGATAGAGCGTGAGCAATGCACTTTCAAGCAGTTGTGGGTGAGCAGTGATAAGTGGCAGTTACAGTGTTTCACTCTCGGTTAGCTTATAGGTTGCTATATATGGAAGTTCAGTGATATCTGTACTGTATAATGTTAAATGTGCCATATGACTTGCTCAGACATATTTTTGTATTTATGTCTTCCAGGGATCATGACCCATCACAGGAACCCCTGTTACAGTAGTGCTGAAGATGATATCATTACTAGCAGTATGATTCAGCACTACCGTTTCATGTTCTCATGAACCAGCCAGGAGCAGCAGGAGCATACTGCAATGTGGAAAGATGTTGTCCGCAGGGTAAATGAGGTAGGCCTGCATAACCAAACATATGAGCAGGTACGCCACCACTGCAGTGATCTTCTCAGACATGTCCTTCAGCATGCTGCTGATATGCGTAGACAACAGCTTGCAACAGGAGGTGGTGTTAATATCCATTCCCCCCTCACTACAGTGGAGGAGCTGCTCCTGAGCCTGGTGGCAACTGCCCAACAACAACAGCAGCAGACATACACCATGATGGAGGTTGGAGCCACCCAGCAAGCACACATGGAGCATGATGGTAACATTGCATATCTGTAGACTACTGTTATCTGTATTGGTAGATAATGCATATGTGAGATGTGGAATGTGTCATTCAAAGATGTGGAGCCTGATGTTGTGCAATACTGATAATTTGGAAAATAATCTGTAGCCCTGTGAATGTAAACTGTTGTTGTACTGTAAGATTGCAAACACACAGTAGCAGTGCCAGATTTGTGGCCACTGACAAACTGTCTCATCTCTATGTAGGTCCCTCTGGGGTGACATCAAGGCAGCGGACAGATTCTGGTGAGTGTGTTCTACATTTATTATTGTAAATATAGTTAAGGTGTAGGCCATGTACACATGTAACACACCTACACATAATGCATGCTGTGCATGTTTGGTGTAAGAGCACGCACATCTCACTAATGTGATTAGCTGCCTCAAACACATGCAATACCCAGACCATCTCAAACAAATGTGGCTAGACTGTAGTGACCATTGGATAGGCACAGTTGATACTCAACATGCACATAATATACACATCTATGTCATACACAGAGCATTTTAACATGCTACACATAAAGGATTCACAAACCCTCTTTAAAGACACACTCCAGTATCCAAAATCTCATCCACACATTACACATAATATACCAGAGGGGTAGAGGCCTATCATGGTGCATTTAAACACTCTGCAACACACTACACATTCATGTCAGAGAATGCTCCTTATTGGCCTCCTTACAAACTCACGTAACAACTGGTTGTGAAATGGTGAATTTAGCCAAGGTAGTACAGTTCCGGCACAGCATGATTAGTGCTGGTTTGGGAAACATTTGTAGCCTTGAGTGACCACATGATGCTTCATGATGATGGCCTATGGTACTATACCCCATCCAGTTATTGTAACCACAGTAGTACACATAGCTTTCATTGCTATACACCTTATTGTTGCGTGTGTGCACACACATATGCACCTCTAAACAGTATGTATACCAATCACCATTTGTACAAATGACACATGTATGTCTTGTGATGCTATTGAGTGGCTAGGTCATATGACACACATTGGGTATGTGTAGTGTTTAAATATGCAGTTGTGTTTTAGCATGCCATGTTATGGATGAGACTGGCATGTCCAAAATATGATCTACACTCACCATAAGTACCGTACATTGGATATGTGGCCAAATGGTATTCCATAAATTATCCATGCACCACTGATGATGTGTGAATACTCATCATGCATATGCTAAAAATGTGTCCACAATTATTTGCTAAAGACACAGAGGCTGTAATCAGCATTGGATAACTATCTGACACACAGATACACATCCAGCAATGGTATGTACACCTGTGAGTTATGCTGCACAGTACATTACAAGGTTATGAATACCTGCACAGCAATGTTGTGTCCATGTATGCATTGTGTTCCAGGGGGAGGGCCATCACCTAACAACAAAACACATGCATCAAAGCCATGTATACTGTTAGTAACAAGGACTGACTACACTTGCACTGCATGCTGTTGAGCAACACATGTCCTGCATGCTGACATGTGTGATATGACTGTTTTGCTTGTGATACTGTACCCCACTATCACCTGCTATTGTGTACATTCTGTGATTGCTGGTGTTGTGTGTGTCTGCTTTAGGGAGGAGTGTATTTTTTGTGTGTGTGCATGTGTCCATGTGTGCATGAGTGCATCTGTGCATGTGCGCATGTTTGCATGTGCGCATGTGCGCATGTGGTCTAAAGTCATGTTCAGGTCTTAAAGTGTGTTTCCTGTTTTCCTCTCACAGGTGCCGAGGTAGGGCTGGTTCAGTACACAGGGAACCTGATGTCACTGAGACAGACAGTAATGATGAGGACAGGTGTGTTGAGGCACAGGCAGGTTTGTCAGGGTCTGTTGTTGGGCCACCAATTGACAGTACACAAGTCTCCACCCCATCCATGCACACAGTCATACTGCCTGTACATCCATCATCACCATTGCCCTTAGCTGAGGGACAGTGTACGGTTGGCACTGCCTAGGACAGTGTGGTATCTATGGCACATGTATCAGGACACAGCAGCCATAGCCAGATGTCTGGAATGGCACCACATAGGCAGATGCCCAGAGGTTCTCATCAGAGCACTGCTGGTCATCATGCACCTGGCAGATGTGCCACACCTCTTTCTACCGCATTACTGGGGCTGGTACTGGCACTACGGGAGTGGCTGTGACTTGCTGGATGTCCACGGTGGCGTACATCAACATCGATGTCTCAGCCTTCCCACACTGTCCTGACACATGGACATGTGTTCCAGGCTGTCATGGAGCTGTCATGGAGGCACAGACACAAATGGAGTGGTACACCAGACATGGACTAAGGGCACAGAGGGCTCATAACACCTCTGTAAATGACAGTATCCATGACCTAGCAGGTGCCATACGTAACTACACTGAGGTCATTGATAGACGTTGGGGTGAGACATTGGATGTCCTCCACAATGTCATGTCCATGTGTCAGGACAGTGTGGGAAGGCTGAGACATCGATGTTGATGTACGCCAGCAACATCAGCAGCTGGAGGTCACCGTGGACATCCAGCAAGTCACAGCCACTCCCGTAGTGCCAGTACCAGCCCCAGTAATGTTGGGGGGGCTGTCCATAGACTGTCCTAGCAGACCACGTGCACGTGGCTCTGGCCATTCCAGGCAGGGACCTGGATCCAGTGGACATATGTCAACCTCTTTGGATAGTACCCAATCTGGATTAGTACCTGATACTGTCTGTAGCACCCCTGCCAGGCACAGGCTCCGTATCCGTGGCCAGAGATGGTGATCTGTAAAGCCTGCCAGGTACATTCTGTAGCTGTCTCACAAATCCCCGTATATGGCATCCACATGGTGGAACTTTGTGCATGCAGACACACATACATAAACCAGAAACCTAGGGCAAACACATACCCGCACATATTACATCAACATTATCCCATAACAGTACTCATGGCCCTCACACACAAACTCACATGCACATGTCGATTGTATGGCTCAGTGTAGGCCTCTGGAAAACCAACAACACACCTTGTGCATATGATGAAACCTGTGTCACCTCCTGTCATCTGTAACATTGATGCAGGAACAGGCTAACATGGTGCTGATACACAGGGTGATTTTAATAAAGTATAGCAATGGTTGGATGTGTAGCATGTTGTCAGCAGTAAAGTGTAATGATATCCTTGAAGGTGTAGCTGAGCAGGCATGATGCATTAAAGCTGTAATTAGCAATGTTGTATTGTTTTCACCAGTGTTTATTCCAATTGTGTTTTGTTTGCCCATGTGCCACTTGGCTAATATGTGTAGTTGTGTCAGCATGCATTATACAGTGGACAGTAAGTGTGGGGTGTGTGCAACACAGGTTTGCGGGTGTCCATTTGTGAACATGGTGGAGGTGCACTGTCTGCATGTACATGTATATTGAACACATGGGCAGGGTGACATGCCCTGTACTGGCCAGTGTTAACATTCCATAGTTTCTATTGGTGGCCAGTATGCATTGTACTACACACATTTTGAAACTTGAGTACTCATGTGTGTGTATAACACGGGTTGACACTGTGCTGTGGGTGATGCTGTTGTTGCTATTTGTCATTGGTTTGCATTACTAAGGTTAACACTCTCCCAGCTGCATTATCCTTTAGTAATGCACACTGTTCACCTACAGGGTTGCATCGACCGTGCTATCACAAACACAAGAAATTCTCACTTATACAGTAAAAGTGCATTAGTCTCATAGACCCCTGCCATAAACTAAATATATAATAGAAGGTGTGAAGTTGTACCAAAAAAGAGTTGCATACCAAGAAGGGATAACCTCTCTGGTCAGTATTATTGGGAAAATACAATCCCTCAATAAACATACAAGGCAAGCTTCAAAATACAAAATGGCAAGGATTCAAAAGACAACACTAAACCTTTCTTTAGTTTTGTTTATAATCTACAGGGGAAATCTCAGATTGGGTCACAGTTAATGTAAATTGTCACAAAGTACACATATCTGACTGACATTACCAATTTCTTGTCAAACAGCTTGAATGCTGATTTCACCACCCTGTCGTTACACGGGCCACATTTCCAGACCTGAAGAATGTAAAACCTGATGATTCACAGACACTCTAGTTAAAACATCTCTTTACCAATGTCCAAACCACAGTGACAATGGTACTGGACAGTGTCCCTGGCTGTGTCATGCACAAGCTGACATATGAAGTCACCACTCACCTAAACACTCTGTCCAGATGCAGCCTCTATACAGGTTACATACTTGTGGAATGACACATGGTAATGGTGTTCACAGTCCACAAGGGTTGAGCTACAACGTCTTCTTCTTCTCCTTTCGGATGTTCCCATTAGGGGTCACCACACTAGAGCATCTGTTTCCATTTCTTCCTGCCCTCTGCATCTTGCACTATCACACCATCCACCTGCATGTCCTCTCTCACCACAGCCATAAACCTCATCTTAGGCATTCCTCTTTTCCTGTTACCTGGTGGCTTCATCCTTAGCATCTATTTCACGATATACTCTGCATCCCTCCTCAGCACATGTACAAACCAACTTAATCCTGCCTATCTGGCTTGGTCTACTAACCTTTAAACCTGGGCTGACCCTCTAATATACTTATTCCTAAACCTGTCCACCCTCATCACAACCAGTGCAAATGTTAACATAAATTGATTAAGGGTAGAACTACAACAGATCCTGGAAGCTCTCACCCTGTAAGCCAGACAAATGTTATCTGGAAGGCTATGGAGCACAGCATTATGGAACTCATTAACAGAGACATTATGAACCTGCAAACACTGCACCATACCCACTTAGGTACTCTAAAGGCCAGATCATGGCTCCTAAACCTAGTAGACTTCAAGGCTATAGGTGAGGGAGGGGAGGTCCACACAGCCAAGCTATAGCTCACCAGCAATTCATACCCATCCCACATTCTGGTATTATACATAACCTCAACAGACTGACCATAAACGATTGTTACATGATGGATTGACAAATGACTCACAGATGTAGGACACACAGCAACATTTGCAGCCTCCATGCACAATTCTATGCCAGTAACAAGTGGTATTCACCTGCACTCAGTCCTGGGACCACTCCTGTTTGGCATATAGCTTTCTTAGGTCAAGCAAACACAGTATGGATATGTCTGCCCACTTTTGATGAAAATGCATACTGTGGGCTATACTTTATTCTCCAGATGACACGCACATCCTCCAAAAGGGTATCATAGAGACAGTTACCTGTTGTCAAACTCATGCTGTAAAGCTATAAGCCAAAAAAAGCATAATTATCCACTTTTAGAAAACAAAGTATCCCCACAGTACTACATAGGTAGTAGCCCCCAAACTGTGGAACAGGTACTAATGTATACATAGAGCCATGTGTTTGGTCATCTCTCCTTTGATAATCACATTACCAAAGGGTTTTGGAAATCCCTCTGTGGAGCACATAAGCAATAAAGGGTTTGCATGCAGATCGACAGAGGTTGTTGCACACCTATAATGATTAGTCATCTTTGCCAGACTTTCACCACTTAGGTCGCAACGATATAAACTAGTAAAAAAAAAAAAAAAAACAGGTACGACAACACACAAGTGCTTTTATTGGTAAAGCAACAGAACAGCAAACAAAAAGTCTAAGCGCTTTCACCCATCCAACTCTTTGGGCATCCTCAGAGTAAGAAATGTAAAAAACAGTTCAAACTCTTATACAATAAATACACACCCCCTAAGCTAAAACCAATCAAACAGACTAAACTAATTAATATTAATGTAGAAATTAAAATTAAAAGGTTGATTATTAAGTTTATAAATACAAAACAATTTATAGAAAAAACACACAAGAATAAACAAAAAACAGAAGTTAATGAAATAAGTAGATAATCAACTAACCATATATATATGTGTATATATAAAAATTTTTTGTCCCTTCAATTATTTGTAATACAATACCTTACTGTTTTGAAAATGAACTTAAGCAACCTTAGTTTTAAATAACTTACTTATAAAATATCCTTAATTGCAAAAAGTATTGTTGCTAGTCGATTATGTTAAAATCCTGTTAGAAACCATAAGAAACGTTTTTTACCTATATATATGTTTGTGTATATATACATTATGAATTGTATGGTTCAGCTAACAAATGGTTCAAAAAACAAAAAAAACAAAGTATTGATATTTATATACAATAAGACATATACTTCAAAATACTAGAAAGTGATATATGTTCATTTATGCCTGGGGACCTAGATGCATCAAGTCTAAGTTGCCATAGGCACTCCTTGACTTCCAGTAATGTCTTAGCATCCCCACCTTTTTCATTGTAAAGAATCCTGTCAATAACAAAAACTAAAAACTTTTTGAAATTAATACAACATTGACTGTGCGTAAAAAGGGCATTAGTAGTTTTTTTTTTTGTTTCTTATGTCCCTTATATGTTCTAATATCCTAATATCCTAAGTCTTAAATTTCTAATGGTTTTACCTACATAAAAAGTAGGACAACTAAGACATGTAGCAAGATATATCACCATCTTTGCCAGACTTTGCTTGCTTTGGAACAGGATTAAAATATACCTCAAGCATAAACCCTCACTCACACTCTTCAATAGAAACTGTGATGAGTGGATGTGAAACAGAAGACGTAGCCCAGGGATCACTGCAGTGGCTAAGCTTGCCACAAGCATACAGAAGTCTCCTAAGGTCTGGAAAGTGCCATCACGCTCTGGCAAAGATAACAGATGCATTCATGGAGAAAGCAGAGTACCCACCTATGAAATATTTGAGGTCACATGTATGTATATGGTTTTGCCCCACAGCTACCTTACATGTGTAATGCACATACAGTTGTCATTGTGATATGTCATACACTAGAAAATTCAAAACCCACTTCACATTGACTAACGGTGTCACACACCTGGATCACACACACACACAGTCAGCAAGTGCGAGATTCAGACTCTTTCCTAAGTGCATTATGATACTACAGCAGAATGCATTTACACAATGCACAATACACATTACTGGGGTTTCATCTTTCCACAGGTTTATTTGTAGGATGGTGACATCATCAGACTTGTCAAATATGAGTATACCACTTTTAAGGGGTGTGAGTAGTCTCCAAAAAGGTTGCTCTTTCTCAGGAAGATACGCACACTCAGTTGGCAAGTGCAGGATTTGAACCCCGACCCAATGATATTACAGCAGTATGCATTTACTTGGCATGCTATACACATTACTGGGGCTTCTTTTTTCCACAGGTGTATTTGTAGGATGGTGACATCATCAGACTTGACAAAAATGAGTATGCCACTTTTAAGGAGTGTGAGTAGTCTCCAAAAAGGTTGCTCCTCCCCAGGGAAACAACACACACTCACCGTTGGCAAGTACAGAATTTGAACCCCTACCTAATTACATTATAACACTATGTATTTACATGATGTGCTATACACATTACTGGGATTTCTTCTTTCCACAGGTATATTTGTAAGATGGTGACATCATCAGACTTGACAAAGATGAGTATACCGCTTTTAAGGGGTGTGAGTAGTCTCCAAAAATGTTGCTCTCTCCCCAGGGAGACACACACACACACACACACACACACACACACACACACACACACACACATACACAGTTAGCAAGTGCGGGATTCTTAATCCAAACTAAGTAAGTCTTTACACTTCAGCAAGCAATATGGAGTTACAGGGTGCAATACAGACATTACTTGCTGACAGTTGGCCTAAAGGCTCTTTTCACATTTGCTAACCTCAGCAGGCTTATCATACTAGGTGTATTGTGAGTGTATTGTATGAATAGGCCATGACCATATCATATATGGGTTGATGCACCACATGCTGGCACACACATGGTCAAATTGGTGGCTAAGCTCTGTCAACCCAATACTGGACAATACAGTCAGGAGGAGTAGGGTCATACAACAACACCAACTGTCTCACATAGACCTACAATATAAGCACCAGCAAAACACACACATAAATACACATTACCATACTCGGAGAATACAAATATTAATCTGGAAAAGAGAGAGTGTCCTCCTAAGCAGACAAGCAAGCAACATGCACCTCCAAGCACACACCAGAAAACACATAATACACCAAAGCAGTGTGCCTCACAACAGGCCCTAAGGCAAAACAACATATCCAACACACTAGTAATAGGTGACTTCATAATCAGGCACACAGATGTTTCACTCACTCGGCTGGACAAGGGGAAGGTTACTGTCAGTTATCTGTCAGGTGCTATGATCCGCCACATAACACAAGCACTTACATCACTCCAGACCAGGTACATATATGACATGTTCTTTTTACATGTCAGTGTCAATGATCTGAGACATACCTCCCAGGACAACACAACAAGAGATATATATTAGCTCTATGATCATGTAGCCCAGGCTGGTATGATCTTGACCTTGAGTAGCATCTTACCTTCACCTACATGATACTGCAATATAACAGAAAGACGATAAACTTCAGTAATTGGCTGAGCTTCTGGTCTCATTCAAAGGGGATCCAGTCTCTGTCTGCCTGTGATGACATGATAGACAAGCCTCGTTGCTTCACTACAGATGGTTTGCACCTGTCACCCCTATGCTTCTGAATACTGGCCAAGGCTCTTGCTGTCCCCATATTACCTTTTTTAGGCAAGGCTCAAAAGTTCATAGGTTCATAGGTTCATAGGTAGGTACTAGGCTATTGGCCCTAGGGTCTATACAAGCCCATCCAAAAAGATACCCTAGCTTTTGCCACCCAAGAAATTTATTTTCCTGTGCCACTGTCGAGCAGAGACACAGAAGTGATCCCCGGGGTGAATTTCCTATTTCCCATCCAATCATCAAGATTTTTCTTGAGGAGCTTTGTTTGATATAGATAGGTAGTTTATTCTGGAGTATGGGAAGTCTCTGGGACAGGAATCTATCCCTCTGGCATGTTCTGTTTATTGTGGTGATAAGGTTTAGGTCCCTAGAGCATGTAGGTTCATAGCTTCATAGGTAGGTACTAGGCTATCTGCCCAAGGGCATTTATATGCTTAGCCAGAATGTGTTGGCTTTCGCCTCCCTTTTAAATTAGTTTCCTGGGCCTCTGTCTAGCAGGGCCACTGAAGTGATGCCAGGGGTAAATTTACGATTTCCCATCCACTCGTCAAGATTCCTCTTAAAGATACTCAGCTAGAGGCTCTGCCTAACATAAACTGGGATTCTATTCCAGAGCGAGGGAAGTCTCTGGGACAGGAATCTATCCCTCCAGCACGTGCTATTTATTGCTGTGCTGAGGTTTAATTCACTGGAGCATGTGGCTCTAAGAGATTTGGTTTTCTTGAGGTGGAGCATGTCCATTAATTTCGGGTTGGACATGGCCTTATCCATCAGGCATAGATCACCTCTGAGCATGCAGTAAGCAACTGAGTAAAACTGGAGTTTCTTTAGTCGAGCTGCATAGGGCATCTCTGTAAGGCACATGATCCTCTTGGTGAGGTACTTCTGTGGTCTTTCCAGTTGTTGCATGTGCCGGTTAAGGTACATACCAAATGGGGCATTGTACTCTATTATGGGCCTAATGAGTGATAAGTAGAGGAGCACAATGACCTCTCTTGATCTAGAGGTGAACCCTTTAATGATTAGGTGGGCTACATAGAAGGAATTTTTAACCTCTTTGGCAATATGATTATCAAAGGAGAGGTTACTATCTACCTGGGTCCCCATATCCCTAATTACATTTTCCGTACCTAGTGGATTACCACCTCTGTGGTAATTTGTGTGCGCTTTGTTTTTTCCAAAGGGGATGACTATGCATTTTTTGGTATTCAGCTTGAGGCCATGGTTTTGACACCAGGTGTCTGTCTCTTTAATGTCTGTGTCAGCCAGAGAGTCGATTATGGCCCCCAGTTTGCAGTCATCTCTGAACTTGGTCAGCCATAGTCCTCCCGTGCTTGCCTGTACCTCACAGAAGTATATACTGAACAGGAGGGGTCCCAGGACTGAGCCTTGTGGGATGCCACTTGTGACTGGTTTAGAGTCGGACATGGCACCCGCAACTCTGACCATGTGTGTTCTATCCATGAGCCAGTTGGCCACCCATCTCGTGACATAGGGGTCAATGTTCAAGCTGGTAAGCTTGTCTATGATGCCACAGTGGGGAATGGTGTCGAAGGCCTTAGCAAGGTCCACATAGGCTGTGTGGACTACCTTCCTTTCATCTATGGCCTTGGCAACTGTTTTAAAGAAGTCAACTAGGTTTAGGAGGCAGGATCTGCCTTTAACAAGGCTGAATTGGGTAGGGTCCAGTGTCTAGAGGTTCCATATGTCTCTGTTTATGAGTTCCATGAAAATTCACTCCATAGCTTTGCAGACCAGGCTGGTCAGGCTTATAGGGCAATAGTTCCCAGGTTCTGTTGTGGCACCACCTTTGTGGTGCAGGATGACTGTTGCTGTACACCATTCTTTGGGTACATAGCCTGTGGTAAGGCTGAGTCTGAACAGTGAATTTAGGTGAGGGTTTAGTTCCTTTTGGAGCTCGTGTGAAACGCAGCCTGGGACACCATCCAGTCCCATTGATGCTGTGTTCTTAGCTTTGAAGAGGGCTGTTCCTACCTGCATGTCTGTGATGTCTGGGGCTCTGCATTCTTCTGGGATGGACACGGGCCCTTTTGGGGGTGAGGGAGGGGTTGAAGTTTGCACTGAACTTGTCCGCCAGGATGTTGCCAATGTCAGTTGGTTCAGTGTATTTTTTTGCCATTTTGCAGTAGCTCAGAGCATATCTGAGAGTTGCCACCTAATTTTTGATATAGCTAAAGAAGGCTTTGTGGTTATCTTTAGATTCCTTGGCAATTTTTCTTTATAAACTGGCCTTAGATGATTTTATGAGCGATCGTAGTTTCTTGCTAATAATAATCAGTGATGCCTTTCCTTTTTTTAATTTTGATCTATCATGTAGTAGTTTCCTCCTTCTCTTGTATAGCTTATTTATGGCCAGGGACCACCAGACTGGTTTCCTTTTTTTGGAGGAGTGAGTCTTGGTTTTACTTGGGATGGCTCGATCCATGCATCCCTGTAGATGCTCATAGAATGCACTTGTAAAGGATTCTGCGGATTGGATAGCATTATCCTGTAGCAAGGGGGCTTTGAAACTTTCCACTTTGGTCTTGAGAAGTGTGAAGTTTGCTTTTGAAAAGTTTTTCACAGTGGTTTCCTTGACTGGGGTGGGGTTGGGATGTGGACGTCCAGTGTGATTACTTTATGATCTGATCTTACCAGCGAGGGGTTTACCTCTGGTGTGGCACACTGATCCCCCATGTTGGTGATGATCGAGTCCAGTATGTTGTCACCTGTAGCAGGCATGGTGACCAGCTTTTCCAGGGCATTTGAGTTTATAAACTCTAGGAAGCATTGGGCAAAGGAGTTTGTACTTGAGTAATTCTCCCAGTCAATGTTTGGGTAGTTGAATTCTCCTAATATCATGGTATTTGCTAGGACCTTTATATTTTCCAGTGATCTCAGGAATGCTGAGTGAGGGTCCTGATACAAGGCAGGTGATCTGTAGCAGGCTACAATCTGATAAGCAGCTTTGCCTACTGTTAGTTGCACTTGGATAGTCTCTGAGGCCTCGTGCTGTGCCACTAACATGGAGGTGTGGGCATCCTTTATGAAAATTGATACACCCCCTCCTTTTGTATTTCGGTCCGGGTTTTGGGGCCGAAGCTTGGTGGGATTGGGATTTCTTTAAGTGGAGCATGTCCAACAGCTCTGTGTTTGACATAGCTTTGTATGATAGGCAGAGATCACCTCTGAGTAGGCGATATGCGACAGAGTAAAGCTGGAGTGTTTTGAGATGGTCTGTGTAGGGCATGTATTTGAGGCTGGTAATCCTCTTTGTGAGGTATTTCTGCGGGCTTTCCAGTTGTTTTAGATGTCTTGTGGGGTACATACCAAAAGGGGTGTTGTACTCTATAATGGATCTAATGAGTGATGAGTAGAGGGGAACAACAACCTCTTTTTTTCTGCATGAGAAACCTTTTGTGATGAGGTGTGCCACATAAAAGGATTTCCTGACTACTGTGGCGATGTGATTATCAAAGGAGAGACTACTGTCCACCTGTATCCCAAGGTCTCTTATCACACTTTCAGTGTTAAATAATCTACCGCCTAGGTTGTAGTTCATGGGTACAGAGTTTTTACCAAAGGGGATGACAATGCACTTTTTGGCATTGAGCTTGAGGGCATGGCTTTGATACCAGGCATCTGTCTCAGTGAGGCCCTTTTGTAGGATGTCCACATCGTTAGTAGTTTTGATTATGGCTCTTAGTTTGTAGTCATCTGGGAACTTCATTAGCCAAAGACCTTCTGTGTTAGCCTGCACTTCAGGGAAGTAGATACCAAACAGGACAGGACACAGGACTGAACTCTGTGGTACTCCACTTGTCACTGGTCTGAAGTTGGATTTGGAGTCTGCTACTTTCACAGTGTGGGTTCTGTCAGTGAGCCAGTTGGCAACCCATCTTGTGACATAGGGATTTATACCTAGTTTAGTGTGTTTATCTATAATTCCAGAGTGGGGGGTGGTGTCGAAAGCCTTGGCAAGATCTAGATAGGCTATGTGAACCACCTTACCCTTGTCTATGGCTTTGGTGACTGCTTCAAAAAAGTTTGTCAGGTTTAGGAGACATGATCTGCCTTTTACAAACCCGAACTGGTTGTGGTCCAGAGTTTGGAGATTACCAATGTCTTTGTTTATAAGTTTCATGATGATACGTTCCATGGCCTTACAGACCAGGCTCATCAGGCTAATGGGGCGCTAGTTCCCAAGGTCCGTGGTGGCTCCCCCCTTGTGTAGTGGGATAACTGTCACAGTGCGCCATTCAGCAGGCACAAAGCCTGAGGTGAGGCAATGATTGAACATGGTACTTAGGTGTGGTGCTAGTTCATTCTGTAGTTCATGTAGAACACAGCCAGAGATGTTGTCTGGTCACATGGATGCTGTGTTCCTGGCTTTGGAGAGTGTTTTTTACCTGTGCAGCCGTGGTGACAGCAACTTTGCATTCTTCCGGTATAGAGATGGGCTCTTTTATGGGTGAGAGGGGGGTAAAGTCAGCACTGATCCTATCTGCCAGGATGTTGGCAATATTAGTTGGGTCTGTATATTTAGTGCCATTGTGATGTAACTCAGAACAGATCTGAGTGTTGCCATTGAGATTCTTGACATAGCTATAGAATGCTTTGTGATTGTCTTTAGAATCAGTGGCGATTTTGTTTTTGTAACTAGCTTTGGAGGATTTTATCAGGGATCGCACCTTCTTTCTGAGGCTGACCAAGGAGCTCCTCCACTCATGGGATTTTACCCTCTTTTGCAACAGTTTCTTCCTTCTGTTGTACAGTTTGTTTATGGCAGGGGACCACCAGATTGGCTTCCTTTTCTTGGAGGATAGCGTCTTGGTTCTGTTTGGGATAGCACGATCCATGCACTCATGTAAGTGCTTATAAAGTGCAATTGTGTAGGATTCAGTAGTCATAACTG
This sequence comes from Protopterus annectens, assembly GCF_019279795.1. Taxonomy (NCBI): domain Eukaryota; kingdom Metazoa; phylum Chordata; order Ceratodontiformes; family Protopteridae; genus Protopterus; species Protopterus annectens. Next base: position 613,496,338 of record NC_056727.1, on the reverse strand, counting down.
TATTGTCCATCTGCATGGGTGTCCTGAAGTTCACCACTTCTGTCTTAAGAAGCATGAAGTTGGATTTGGAGAAATGTTTTAACATGGTTTCCTTAATGGAGGGGTGGGGGCAGAATGTGGATACATAGGGTAATTAGCTTATGGTCAGATCGGACCAATGAGGCGTTGACTTCAGTTGTGGAACACCGGTCACTCAGGACAAACCAAACCCTGTAACCAACACAAATAACCACAAAGTGAGCTAAATACTACTCATTGCCAGAAGTCTCAGCCTCCAAATGCACACACTTGAGGCACTTCTCATTATGGAGAATATTGATACCTGTGCAGTAATAGAAACCTAGTTCAAGGCTCCAGAATGCACACCAGCACTACCAGGATACTACTCATTCCATACCTTCCAGCATTAGAACCTGGATCATAGCACATAGGGTGGGGATGTATCCATATTCATCAAGGATACCTACACCTATCTCTGCATCCTCTCTACAGGATATGTACCCATAGAATGTTGCACAGCAACGTTCTTCCCATTCCACAGGGGTGGGGCCACAAAAGACCCTTGGCATCCATGCTCTATGAGCCTGATGAGTCTGATCTGCAAGGCAATGGAGCCAATCATAATGGAAGTCAACAATAAAGACATTAAGAACCTTCACACAGTTGAGCAGACCCAGTTTGGCTTCGTAAAATGCAGATCACACCTCCTGAACTGGGTGGATTTCTTTGAGGCAGTTACACAGGCTACAGATGATTGAAATGAGCTCCATACAGCCTAACTATACCTTGCTAAGGTTTTTGACACCATTCCCCATTCAGGTATCATAAATGAACTCACCAACCTGGGCATGAATCCATACATCATAAGATGAATTGCAAACTGGCTCACAGATAGATCCCACAAATTAAGAGATGCTGGCTACATGTCAGACTCTACACCGGTAACAACTGGTGTCCCACAGGGTTCAGTCCTGGGGTCCCTCCTGTTTGGTATAGACTTCTCAAAAGTACATGCCAAACCAGGAGGGTTGTGGTTGACTAAGTTTGCTGGGAACTGTAAAGTGTTTGCCATAATAGATGCCCCGGATGACACAAATACTTTCCAGAAGGGACTCTATGAGACAGATGTGTGGTGTCAGAATCATGGCCTCAAGTTCAATGTGGAAGAATGCATAGTAATCCCCTTTGGGGAAAACAAAGTACCAACAAACTACCACATAGGTAATAAGGGATCTGGGGAAACAAGTAGATAGTCATCTTTCCTTTGACAACCATGTTGCAATAGTGATTAGGAAGTCCTATCTGGCCCATCTAATCAACAAAGGGTTTGCATCAGGATCAAAAGAGGTAGTGGTGGCCCTCTACTCTTAAGTCATCAGACTCATCATTGAGTACAATGCACCATTTTGGATGTAGTCAATTAAGCATATCCAGCAGCTATAGAGACCACAGAGGTACCTCACCAAGAGGATTACTGGCCTCAAACAGTTGTGTTATGCAACACAACTGGTAAAACTAAATCTGTTCTCCGTTGCGTACCGTCTACTCAGAGGCACACTCTGCCTAACATACAGAGCCATGTCCAGCACATAACTGTTGAACATGCTCCATCTACGGATAACAAAATTGAATCACACTACACACTCCAGGGATATGAACCTCATCACAACAATGAATACAACATGCTGGTGGGATGGAGTACCATCCCAGACACTTGCCTTACTGTGGAACAGAGTCCCAATGTACATCAGACAGAGCCCCTTGCTGACACTCTTCAATAGGAACCTTGATGAGTGGATGGGAAACAGACAATTCACACCAGGCATCACATCAGCAGCCCCACTAGAAAGGGGCTTAGGGTACTAACTATTAGAACTAGGGCTTAGAAGACTACCCAATGGGGTGGTGAAAGCTGCACAACTTGCCTAGGCTAATATATGCCTTCGTGAAGATAGCCTACTACATACCTATAAACCTATGTGACAGGTACATGTCTACAGATAGTAGATGTGTACTTCATTGTACAGTCATGTTGTACAGCAGGCACATGGACCACATACACTGTAATGCTTACAGATACTGGTGGCTGTTATGTACAGTGGGTGAGATGTGCACCTCATGTCTTTTGTGCCATTGGGATGTGTGCTGTGTGGGAAAGTCTTGGATGGCTCCCTTTCATGGTCACCCTCTTACACACATCTCTGCCCATCCATCTTTGGCTTATTATACTGTGTTCCCCCTACATATATATAGGTACATAGGTAGGTAATAGGCTATCTGCCTGAAGGCATATATTAGTATGGCCAGAGTGTGCAGCTATCAACACACATGAGGTTAGTTCCCTAGGCCTTTGTGTAGTAGAGCTGATGAAGTGATCCATGGTGTGACAGTTCAGTTTCACATACACTCATCAAGGCTTTTCTGGAAGAGTGTCAGTGAGGGACTCAGCTTAATGTAGGTTGGGAGCCTGTTCCAAAGCAAGGGAAGTCTGTGAGTTAGTAATGTATTCCTCCAACATGTTCTATATATTGTTATGATGATGATATCCCTAGAGCATGTGGCACAGTGAGTTTGGGTTTACTTCAGATAGCGCATGTACATCAGCTCTGCATTGGACATGGACCTGTCTGTTGGGCAGAGATCGCCTGAGTAGACAGTATGCAACAGAGTACAGATTGAGTTAAATTCAGCCTTGTTGCATGAGGCAACTGTTTGAGGCCAGTACTCCTCTTGTTGAGGTACTTTAATGGTCTTTTCAGCTGCTGAAGGTGCCTAGTCAGATTCATCATAAGTGTGCCGTGATACTCTCTGATGGGTTGGATGACTGATGAGTAGAGGGAACCTCCTTTGACCTACATGCAAAGACCTTGGCAATTTGTGGGAACACATAGCATGATTTTCTAAACACTTTGTGAATGTGTTTCTGGAAGTAGAGATGACTATCCACATGTGTCCATAGATCCTTTATTATTACCTGCATATTTAGGGTGTTGGCACCTACGTGGTATTTGTATGACTGTAGCTTGAGGCCATAATTTTGACACCACATCTGTCTGACTGAGACCCTTTTTAAGGATGTCTCTGTTGTCCCAAACATCGATTATGACAACCTTTTTGCAGTCATCCACAAACTTTGCTAACCATAGCCCTCATGTGTTTGACTGTATTTCTGAAAAGTATACACCAGACAGGAGGGGTCCCAGGACTGAGCCATGGGGGACAGCAGTTGTTACCAGCTTACAGTCCAACAGGGAGACCACAATTCTTACTTTGTGGGATCTATCTGTGCCCCAGTTGGCATCCATCAGACAACATACTTATTTATGCACAGGTTGTTGATTTTGTGGATAGGACATCAGTGTGGGATGTTGGAAAAGGGCTGTTCAAGGTCTATGTAAGCCATGTATAGCTCATTTCATTGATGTATGTCCTGGGTAACTGCCTTGAAAACTGTCTAGCAGGTTTAGGAACCATGATCTGCCCCTGACCAAACCAAAATGGGTAGGGTTGGGTGTTTGTAGGCTCCCAGTAGCTCTATTTATGAGTTCCATAATAATGGACTCCATAGCCTTGCAGATCAGGCTTATTAGGCTTATAAGACAATAGTTCCCATGGTCTGTTGTGCACCAAAACTTGTGGAGTGTGCCAAATGTTGCTGTAACCCATTCAACAGTTTCATATCCTCTACAGAGGGTGAGTCTCAACAGACTGTTCAGGTGCAGGGTCTGTTTGTTTTGGAATTCACATATGACACAGCCAGGGAAACCATGTCATCCCATAGATGCTGTGTTTTTAGGTTTGGATAGAGCTGTTTAATCATTGAATATGTGATTTCTGGGTTTTCACAATCTCCAGGTATGGTAATGGGCCCTTTTGTCAGTGAGAGGGGGATAAATATGTATGAACCTGTCTGACAAGATGTTAGCAATGTCAGTCATGTACATGTATTCATTTACACTTTGCACTGACTCAGAACATATATGAGTTTACACTGATATTTATGACATAGCGAAAGAAAGCTTCATGGTTCTCTATGGACTCTTTGGCAATATGTTTGCCAGAACATGGCTTGGATAATGTTAGGAGTGCTCATTGTTTCTTGATGATACTGATTGGAGATTTATTGATCTTCTTTGGATTTTCACTTTCTTTGAACAACTTAAGTTAACTTAACCCAGCCACTGGGGATGCACAAGCCAGTGCATTTCTTTGTGCCAGTCCCAAGCCCGGATAAATGGGGAGGGTTGCATCAGGAAGGGCATCAAGCGTAAAAATTCTGCCACATAACGTATGGCACAAAAATTTCATATTTCCATACCGGATCGGTCGAGGCCCGGGTTAACAATGACCGCCACCAGTACTGTTAGCCAACAGGGTGCTGGCAGAAATTGGGCTACTGCTGGCCGAAGGAAAAGAGGAGGATGAAGGCATGCCCAAAGACAGGAAGAGAAAAGAAAGGTTAGGAGTGTAGTAGTGAGGGTAGGAACTTTGAATGTTGGCAGTATGACTGGTATAGGAAGAGAGCTAGCTGATATGATGGAGAGAAGGAAGGTTGATATATTGTGCGTGCAAGAGACCAGATGGAAGGGAAGTAAGGCCAGGTGTTTAGGAAACGGATTCAAATTGTTCTATTATGGTGTGGATGGCAGGAGAAATGGGGTAGGGGTTATACTAATGGAACAATATGCCAAGAGTGTTTTAGACGTGAAGAGAGTGTCTGACAGAGTGATGTTTATGAAGCTCGAAATTGATGGTGTAATGATGAATGTTGTTAGTGCATATGCTCCACAAGTTGGGTGTGCAATGGATGAGAAAGAGAAATTTTGGAGTGAGTTGGATGAAGTTGTGATGAGTGTACCCAAGGGTGAGAGACTAGTGATTGGAGTGGACTTTAATGGGCATGTTGGGGAAGTGAACAGAGAGGATGAGGAAGTGATGGGTAGGTATGGTGTTAAGGAGAAGAATGCAGAAGGTCAGATGATTGTGGATTTTGTGAAAAGGATGGACATGGCTGTGGTGAATACGTATTTTAAGAAGAGAGAGGAGCATAGGGTGACATACAAGAGTGGAGGAAGATGCACACAGGTGGATTATATCCTATGTAGGAGGGCCAGTCTGAAGGAGATTGGAGACTGTAAAGTGGTAGCAGGGGAAAGTGTAGTTAAGCAGCATAGAATGGTGGTCTGTAGGATGACATTGGTGATCAAGAAGAGGAGGAGGAGTGTGAAAGCAGTGCCAAGGATTAAATGGTGGAAGTTAAAAAAGGGAGATTGTGAAGTGGAGTTTAGGGAAGAGTTAAGACAGGCACTTGGAGGCAGTGGAGAGTTACCGAATAGCTGGGTAACTACAGCATAACTAGTAAGGGAGACTACTAGAAAGGTGCTTGGTGTGACATCTGGACAGAGGAAGGAGGACAAGGAGACCTGGTGGTGGAATGAGGAAGTACAGGAGAGTATACAGAGGAAGAGGCTGGCGAAGAAGAAGTGGGATTGTCAAAGAGATGAAGAAAGTAGACATGAGTATAAGGAGATGAGGCGCATGGCAAAGAGAGAGGTGGCGAAAGCTAAGGATAAGGCATATGGAGAGTTGTATGAGAGATCGGACACTAAAGAGGGAGAAAAGGACCTGTGCCAATTGGCTAGATAGAGGGACAGAGCTGGGAAAGATGTGCAGCAAGTAAGGGTGATAAAGGATAGTGAGGGAAAGGTACTCACAAGAGAGGAGAGTGTGTTGAGTAGATGGAAAGAGTATTTTTGAGAGGCTGATGAATGAAGAGAATGAGAGAGAGAGAAGGTTGGATGATGTGGGGATAGTGAATCAGGAAGTGAAACAGATTACCAAGGAGGAAGTAAGGACAGCTATGAAGAGGATGAAGAATGGAAAGGCTGTTGGCCCAGATGACATCCCAATTGAAGCATGGAGGTGCTTAGGAGAAATGGCAGTGGAATTTTTAACTAGATTGTTTAATGAAATTTTGGAAAGTCAGACGATGCCTGAGGAGTGGAGAAAAAGTGGTTTGGTACCTATCTTTAAGAATAAGGGTGATGTGCAGAGCTGCAGTAACTACAGAGGGATAAAACTGATCAGTCACAACTTGAAGTTATGGGATAGAGTAGCAGAAGCTAGGTTAAGAAGGGAGGTGATGATTAGTGATCAGCAGTATGGTTTCATGCCAGGAAAGAGCACTACAGATGCGATGTTTGCTCTGAGAGTGTTATTGGAGAAATACAGAGACGGTCAGAAGGAGTTGCATTGTGTCTTTGTAGACTTGGAGAAAGCATATGACAGGGGGCCTAGAGAAGAGTTGTGGTATTGTATGAGGAAGTCGGGAGTGGCAGAGAAGTATGTAAGAGTGGTACAGGATATGTACGAGGGTAGTGTGACAGTGGTGAGGACTGCAGTGGAAGTGACAGATCCGTTTAAGGTGGAGGTGGGATTACATCAAGGATCAGCTCTGAGTCCTTTCTTATTTGCAGTGGTGATGGACAGGTTGACAGATGAGATCAGAAAGGAGGCCCCGTGGACTATGATGATTGCAGATGACATTGTGATCTGTAGTGAGAGTAGGAATCAGGTTGGGGAGACTCTGGAGAGGTGGAGATATGCTCTAGAGAGCAGAGGAATGAAGGCCAGAAGGGCTAAGACAGAATATATGTGTGTAAATGAGAGGGAGGGCAGAGGAATGGTGAGGATGCAGGGAGTAGAGTTAGTAAAGGTGGATGAGTTTAAGTACTTTGGTTCAACAGTTCAGAGTAATGGTGAATGTGGAAGAGAGGTGAAGAAGAGAGTACAGGCAGGATGGAATGGGTGGAGAAGAGTGTCAGGAGTGATTTGTGACAGACGGGTACCAGTAAGAGTGAAAGGGAAGGTCTACAAGAGGGTAGTGAGACCAGCTATGTTATATGGGTTGGAGACAGTGGCATTGACAAAAAGGCAGGAGTCAGAACTGGATGTGGCAGAGTTAAAGATGTTAAGATTTGCACTCGATGTGACTAGGATGGATAGGATTAGGAATCAGTATATTAGAGGGTCAGCTCATGTTGGACAGTTTGGAGACAAAGCAAGAGAGGTGAGATTGCATTGGTTTGGACATGTGCTGAGGAAGGATGATGGGTATATTGGAAAAAAGATGCTAAGGATGGCGCTGCCAGGTAAGAGGAAAAGAGGAAGGCCTAAGATAAGTTTTATGGACGTGGTGAGAGAGGACATGCAAGCGGTTGGTGTGACAGAGCAAGATGCAGAGGATAGGAAGAAATGGAAAGAGATGATCTGCTGTGGTGACCCCTAATTGGAAAAGCCGAAAGATGATGATTTGAACAACTTAAGTACTTGTAGTACATAGTTTGATTATGACAGGGGTCCAATAAATTATATGGGTCTGTTTTCATATCACTGTGTGCGCAAGGCAGGACTGGTGAATAGTGACAAGTGTCTGGAGTAAGAACTGCAACTGCCAGATATGTGTGGCCCACTGCTGTACTCAGACATGGCCTAAGTGTGTGAGCATGCCCAGTATGACCTTTCAGTATGTTGTTGACTGACATTTGCTTTGTTTGTTTAAATGTGTGAGCATGCCCACTATGGGCATATATACTATATGTGTGTGAAAAATCAAGTTGTTTTTTACTTCAGGGCTCACCTTTGTGTTGTACATCGACAGGAAGCACACTGTGCCTGCAGAACTTCCATGAGTCAATTTGCATAGACTTCTCAACATTTCTACATACAAGGGGACAGCTATTATTTGTACATTTCTACCCAGCGGGGCACACCTGATTGTTACTGTGGGTGTACATAGGATCAGGGGTACACCTGACACTTATACACATTTGCTAGGCCTGCACTGCTATGTCAGGTACTCCATTTCAGTCTGTACTGTTGCCTATCATACTGGCTTGAGGCATACCACTGTACTACAGACCTTAGCTTCCAATTACATGCATATTAGTTTGTGACTTCATAGCCTACCCAACCCACATCACACCGCCTGGCCTGCTGTTATCTGTCTGCATAGGCCTGGGGGGAGGTTACTCATATGCCTCTTCAGAGGGCATAATACAGCATTTGTTTGTGTTAGCGTTTGTCTACAATTGTCCTGCTGGCTGTGACTGTTAGGTATGTGACCCTCCCCAACTGATATGTGTGAGTGACTTAAGTCGTGTCTGTGCCAGTGAAATGCTATCATGGCTTAGTGGTTCAGTACTGTGGCTATAGTACACAGTATCCTGAGTTTGAGCCCTGTCACTGCTCTTTATTTTCCTGCTGGGCAGACCTGACTGGTTAAGGAACAGTAAAGCAGGTGTGAGCGTGTTTACCCGACTTTGCTCGAATTTGCCCAACATTGCCCAACTTTGCCTGACGTTGCGCTGGTTAGCATGGTTTGCAGCTACCCCCAGTTGTATTTAAATATGCACAATACTGGCAAAATGTGCTTAGCAGTACTTTATATTGCTTAAAATAGGGCACTCGTGCCTCAGGTGGTGCTGCAGGGCTGCCTATGTCAGATGCACATAGTACACTCCCTATACATGTTTGAAAACAGGTAGTGTCAAGTTAGGCATCCCTTTTACTGTATGTGCGAGTCAGAGAGAGGTGTCATTTCCAGGGTTCCTACTGAGTCAGTGTATGTGCTATGAGTTGCCTCTTTGCCAAGGCTAGGGCATACTGGGCATGCCTCCTTCTGCCTACAGAACTAACAGAGGGGAACCCATCCCAGTGGATACCAAGGTATGTGTTGGCATAAGAATACTAGCTACAGGTGCAGGCCTTGGCAATGGTGGGGGGCTGTTTGGCCCTGCCCCATGCTGTTTCTGCTGCAGCTGTTTTCGCAGGATCATATTGTGTAGCATGGCATATACCATAACAATTTGGGTACATGTAGTTGGTGAGTACTGCAAGGCTCCACCGGATGTGTCCAGGCACCGGAACCTTGACTTGAGCATCCCAAACACATGCTCAATTAAGTTTCTTGTTTGTGCATGTGCCTCATTATGGAGTTCTTGTTCAGGTGTGTGTGCATTTCTGATGGCTGTCATCAGCCACGACTCCAGTGCGTATCCAGCATCCCCCACTAGGTGACCATCAGGGATGTCCCCATTGGCAAATCTCTGGTACAGCTGCATCAGATGCCAGATGTGGGAATTGTGATAGCTTCCAGGTCAGCCAGCGCACATATTCATTATTATGTCCTGGTCATTGCACATGACCTGGCAGTTGATGGAGGGGAAGCCCTTACGTTTTATGTAGACCCTACCCCGCTCACCGGGTGGTGCTTTGATGTGTATGTGCGTGCAGTCTATTGCACCCACTACCTCAGGGTATTCTGCTATTTGGTGGAAAAGACGCATATTGCTGGCCAATGCCTTGCGGGAATTGGGGAAATATGCGTGGTCACCGACATGTGCTGACATGGCATCCAGGAACTGGTGGTGTACCCTGGATGCTGATGCCTGTGAAATCCCCATCATATCACTAGTTGGTCTCTGGAAGGTACCTGTAGCTAGTATTCTTATGCCAACACATACCTTGGTATCCACTGGGATGGGTTCCCCTCTGTTAGTTCTGTGTGTGAGGCGTGGCCAGCACAGCTCAACAATTTGTTGCAGGAGGTCTCTGTCCACCCTATAGTGCTCCACTATCTCCAGCTCATGTAGCCCCTGGTAGGTTACCCTGGGTCTGTACACTCTTCTCCGTCTCCTCACTGTGGGTTGCTCAGCAGCATTCACAACATCACCACCCTCAGCACCTTGCACATGTTGGTTTATGATAGCAAGAGCAGACCCTAACATTTTGTCTGACTTAAGCTTTTTAAGCTTTCCCTCTTTGTATACTGCAGTGTGGCAGAGTCCTTGGGAAAAAACAGGGGGGAATGCTGTTTGCCGAGTTTAAAGTGCTGGGCTGGGCTGGGATAGTTTGCTGCCTGTGTAATTGGCTGATTCTGATATATTTCACCTGACAGCTCTGCTAGTTCTCCTTGGTTAACTTCCTACTACTTCTTTTCCTTCCTTTTCCCTTTCTGTTTCCACACGGGGCAGCGCCGCGCTAACATGCGCACACGTGCACACACGTGCGCCCACGAGCGCACATGCTGTATGCATGTTTGCAAGAAATTTCCGATCTTTTAACAGTGTGCACCTTTGGTTTCAGGTTTTCAAATATGACAATTGTAGGCACGCCTCTTGCAATCCTGAGCAACTCAGGGCAAACACAAGCCACTGTGCTCCAATTAGCTTACAGCCTTTCTGACATACCCCCTCATGATGTCACCTATATTCTATTCTACTACTCACCTACTCCTACTCTTACACTCTTGGGACATGGTTCACATTCTGGTGAAAATTGGGATTCACTATCCTTATCCTCATTTGCATAGGATTGCCTACTAATGCATGGTTACAGCTCTCACACTGAGCTTCCCCCCCCTTAGCAACCACTACTCAGTGGCCATGTTGTCTTCAGCCTGCCATTCACCTGCATGGCAGGATAAGCTTTTTAGTGAAAATGCCTATTTTTGACTATTTTTAAATTATTTTCTTGTTTTTTTAAGTGCCACATGTTTGCACAGTGCTGCGCTATGCTTAAACATCAGAAATCGGGGGAAAAAAAGTTAGATTTTAATAATTTTAAACATTTATAAATGCCAATGGCCTTATATTTGGCCATCGGCATGCTTCCTCAACTGTATGCATCCTTTATTTGGAGCTGTCATAGCTCTGTTTAGCTATTTGCAGAACAGTACTTTGTTACCAATGGAGTACATTGCTGCAGATAACACTAATCTTCCATGGACAGGTTAGTGTTTCCTGGATTGCAAATTTACCTCATTTGCATAGCTTTCAGCAGCAAATGAGGTAATTTGCATACCATGATGCTGTCCGTGCAAGGGTAGCTTTAGCAGCTCTTGTGCACGCCCCTGCCAGCTGTTCCTGGATCGCACAGCAAACATATTGCCTGTTTGACATCTTACACTACTCTACAACTCCGTGCAAGTTTTCGTAAATCCAGCCCATTGTCTTTTCCTTCAGCGTTTTCAGGCAGACCAAAGATCCTTATGTTGTTTCTCATTTTCCTGTTTTTTAAGTCATCTATTTTGTTAAGCAGCCATGTATTCTGTTTAACCAGAAATTCTTTTTGGAGTTTTTCCTGATTGAGTCTCCCTTCAGTGTCATTTAGAGCAATATCTATGTTTGTTATTTTTGTATGTTGTTGCTGTAATAGTTCCTTAAGAGTATCAGTCTGTTTTTGAGAATTTAATTTGAGGTTTTCTAATTCATTTATAAAGCCATCCATCTTCAAAGATAGTTCCTATAAGGTATATGTCATCAATTGTAGTTCTTTTTTCAAAGCAGCATATGGATGAGAATTCCTTGAGTTGTTTGTATTCAGTGACTCAATATATCTCCAAGTTACTTGACAGGAAAATTTTTGCATATCTCCACCATAATTGATATTTATGTAGTTTGGTAGTTTATCTATAGATTTCTGACATTTTAAACTTGAAAATAATAAAATGTTCCTATATTATTATACTAGTTTATGGAGCTCTCAAAATTCACTGCTCTCAGCCAGACAAAAAGTCTATACTAGGAAGCTTTCTGTATTGTCTTTGGAGTAAACTAACTACTACTGTGGAAGCATGGAGGTATGAAATTGTTTTATGACTTCCAGCACCTGACACAGATCTGAACAAAAGCTCTTGTGTGTGCATTTTTTGCTAAATCCTGCCAGCTTCTAACAATGGGGGTTTGCCTGGGAACTAGAAGTCAGATGACAAGAAGTGATGTAATTCTGCAAGCTATCCCAGCAGTAATATTTTAGATATTTTTGAGAAGTCTCTTAGTGAGACAGAGCATTCTATACTCTGTCTTGGGCCTAACAAGAAGAAGAACCATTCACCACATCATCTGTCTTGCTCTATTAAGTAAGTTATTAGGGAATAGTGATTCTGTTAGATACAGTCAGGAATATAGTGAACTTTAATTTAGATATCATTTTTCTTTATTTTTCTGAGCCTGTCCTTCAATATTATTTTAATTATTTCCTATGATTTGAACTCTGATGTCACTGTGAATATATAATTTGTATTTTCTCGTTCTTTTATTATTTATTATTAAATATATTTAAACCTTTCATTGTGATTGATCTTTGTAGAGATATTTAAGTTTTGAGACTACTTGCATATTTATTTGGTGACACTGTGTGGGCCATTCGTAATAGCCTTGCTCTTGGTAAAACCTACCATTTGTATTAATGTTAGTTTATCTCAGTATATTGGGTACCCTTGGAAGAGGCTTAAGGTAGCTGGCAGGAGTGTCTGGTGGCAGTCATAACTACATTATAGTCTGGGCAGAAGGGGGAATAACTAGTAAACCTGTGCCAGCCATTCCCAGGTGTGTGTGTGTGTGTGTGTGTGTGTGTGTGTGTGTGTGTGTGTGTGTGTGTGTGTGTGTGTGTGTGTGTGTGTGTGTATGTGTGTGTGTGTGTGTGTGTGTGTGTGTGTGTGTGTGTGTGTGTGTGTGTGTGTGTGTGTGTGTGTGTGTGTGTGTGTGTGAGAGCTACTTGGGCAGGGACATGAAACACTGATTGGACAGAGAGGGTACTAAAGGCCTTGGCTTGGACACTCAGCTGAGAACTCAACTCTATAGCTGTGCCAGTCTTATTGGGGACCTGGAGAAAGAGTGAGAAACCAGCTCCAGACTGACTTTGGTCACTGTGTGCTCTTAAGGGAAATTGCACTTGATGCAAAGAGCTGCATCTGGAAATATTGTGTGTATACCTGTTTTCCTCCCAGTGAATGACCTCCACTGGTGCCAGTGGTGAGGCTTGAGGCTCCTTGGTTATTGGTCTAGTTGTGGAGGAGTGTCACATATTTGGTTGGCAGTGGTGGGAAATCCACATCACGTATTGGTTGGCAGTGATGGGATATCCACATGACACTGGCATTTAAGGGTTATGGGTATGTTGTGTTGAAAATTTAGTTTTTGATAATAGGGGGATTCCTGCATGTTAAAAGTTGTCTTATTTAGATTACTGATGGCACATATGACATAAAACATTTTGAGCATGAGCAATGTATTTGGCCAGTGTTGCCCTAGTGGAAACTGATAGGCATTTATTTAATAAAGAAACCTTGTTTTTCTGAATATCCTTTGCTGCGGGAGTGGTAAGTTTATTGAGGGTGAATTTAGTGTCACTTTTTACTCCTAAGAATTTGCAGGGTTGTACTACTTCACTATCTGTGATATTGATTTGAACTGTTTTTGACAGTTAACTGCAGCATTGTGAATGAATAATAATGAGTTTCATCTTTCATTTAGTACCAGTTTAAACTCATTTATCAAGATGAGAAGTGAGTTGAAGGTTTGTAATTCTGCAAAGGAATGAAATGAGTATTGTTACTAAGAACAGTCACGTGATAGACGCATTGCATAGCTTGAGATTATTGAAATGCTCAACACATGTTGTTGGTAAAACTAGTAAAGAGTAATGGGCAAAGGATACAGCCGTTTGGCACATCCCAAAGACTGGTTTGAATTTGTAGGGCATGGGGTTCTTCTAAGCAACACACTGCTATCTATCCCTCTATCATGTAGAAAGTTACTAAACCAATGAACTACAGTTTGTGCTACACTTATATTATGAAGTCTTTGCTGTAATATTTTGTGGTTGATTGCATCAAAGGCATTAGAAAGGTTTAGGAATAAAGCAGCAGTGGGCTCAATTTAGTCCCAATATTTGGAGGTAAGGTTGATTAGGTCAGTTAGTGTTGTTTTTATGCTTGGCCCTGTGTGGAAGCCATGTTGGTTAGTTTATTGTGCTAGGTTATAACGTCAGTCAGCAGTACAAACCCTACAGTTTCTAATATTTTGGAAAGTGGATTTAAAATAGATATTGACCAGCAAATTTGAACATTTTCCTTATTCCTTCCTTGGAAGGTGACATAATATCGGCATTTCACCACCAGGAGTAGAATAATGCTACATCATCTTAACTAGTATCATTTGAGTGTTATGTCCCATTCAGAAGCCAGGTTCAGTCCATGTAAGTTTGTTCTACTTTGTTAGAAAGTCAGCCAGTTCTATATTTTCTTATCTTTTTAATATGTTGGACTTAAAATAGATATTAATCTTTAATTTTCAATTTTTTGCTTACTGCCTCTCTAAAAAGTGATGTAATAGAGGTATTTTTTTCTGCCAAAGTGGAATAATGCTTCATGTTTTCATGTAATCTACAGAGTGATGCATGCATTCACTTTTATGAATCTTTCTCTGGTACACCAGCAATTTCTCTTAAAGGCTTATGATTCTGTTTGACTTAATCTTTGAAGGTTTTCACCAGGTGTCCATATTTTCATATATCTGAAAGGCATGACAACAGGTGATCTGGCAATTTCTAAAATACCTCTAAGTGTGTTTGCAGAGTGTGTGTGTGTGTGTGTGTGTGTGTGTGTGTGTGTGTGTGTGTGTGTGTGTGTGTTTGCTCCTTCCATACCAGAAATAGGATAAAGGGGATATTGTAAAATTAATTAACTATTTTTTTTATTTTATACAGAAGCTTTTTGCCTAATTATTCTTCTGCAGATATCTGCCATTGTATCTCTTCATGCTGATTTTTTTATTCAAAAATCCCTCTAGGTCACATTGGTTACAGAAAACTAGAGTCATACTGGATACTGAACTTGATGAAGGTTTACTCTAAATTTAATGTTCCTTAACTATGAAAATCAAACACAAAAGCCTTATGCTTTGCTGAGAATCCAGCTGAATAATCATTTGCCACAATCAAGGATTACTTTGAAGTAGGTCTGAGATTAGAAAAACTTCCTGATTACACAGGTAAAAACAATGAAGCACTTGCATGTTAACTGACTGGAATCCAGTGACTGTCCTAAGATGTTTTACACAGTAAAAATGTAAGTATAGGGTTCAGGCACACTGACAAACAACCATCTTTAATCAGATGTCAGTGAAGGCATAGTTTATGGAAGATGGACAAAGCATACTCATTGCATTATTGTCATATACCCTTTAAATTACATTTGGGAAATGCTGATTTGTTGTAGCTATTAAAAATGAATGTCTTATAGGATCATAGACACTGTTTCAGGCAAAACAATAAGGACTTTATATCTGAAGCTTTCCCTGGATATGCAAGTATTGATTTTAGTAGGCTTAAGGGTGTTACTCATACTCAGTTATTACCACATTCTGCATTCTTTTCATGTCCTCTTTTCATGACAGGCAACTGCATTCTGCAGATTTCTAGACACTTTCTTAGCAGTCCTAGTACTCTATGTTCATTCTGTAATTTCCAACATGAGCACGTTCCTAGAGAGAATGGCATATGCAAGGTAATACTAACTAATATGCACAATTGCTAAGATGTACACAAAATAGTATGCAAAGCAACTATTAATGTAAACACGCAAACAACAAAAACAGAAATATAGTTAGCATTATTAAATATATTATTAAAAATGTGCCTTTTTACATCTGAATATTCACATTTACTTGTTGTATTTCATAAGGTTCTAATCGTGCATTTTACTACCTTCCTTATATATAAATAATTTACCCTGGAACTTACCCAAGCTCAATGGCATTATTTACATAGATATTATACTACCTAATTACAGTAAGAATGTGCATGACTTGGCTAACTCCCTTCAACATGATTTTTTTCACAATCTGGAATTGGATGCATTCTAATAAACTGATTGTAAATACTGCCAGGTCCACCTTTATGTTTTACGGTGCATACAAAAGAAGAACCTAAGTCCCTGCTCCTCACATTAATGACCCTTTAGACACTATAATTCCATATTTCAGATAACATAAATGAAAGCCTCACAATAACTAAAAGCAGTGGATAAGATAATGCACTTGCTCACCCACAAAACAAGAAAATGTTGATAAGGAAAGGATATAAAGATAAAGAGGAGAAATTAAGGATGTGTTTGATGGAATGTCATCATTAAGAAAAGATGAGGCACAATTCTATTTTTCTGAACAAAAGACAATGGATACTATTAGAAGTGGTCATTTCCCTAAGTTGAGAAAGGTTAGTGTTCCATTATATTACACCAGTGACACAAGAGAAATGTTCATGGTCATAAAAAGGCATCAGGGTATATTTATCCAAAAATAAAGGAAGTGGTAGGAGAGAAACCATGTTTTACATATAAAAATAAAAAAAATCATTGAAAAAAAATGTTATGCTACCAAAGAGGTAATCAATAATAGACAATACAGCATTAATAATGTTACACATCCATGCTCAGAACATAACTATTGTTGTTATGTAGACAACAGTGTTTCCTTTGAGCATCCTAACACTAGACGTAGATATCTTTTTAGGGTTGATCCAAGTTGTGCTACACAACATGTTGTTTACTTGGGACATTGTTTACAATGTCAGTCTTTCTATATTGGAAAGACTGATAGGATGTTAAAAGACAGACTAATAGAGCACCTGTATAATATTCATATACATTCTGTCAATATTGCTTTATCAAAGCATGTCATAAATACTGAAGAACAGCACATGTTTACATTTTTAGTTATTGACATAATTAAACCTAGTATACGTGAGGGGGGCATAAGAAATATGACTGAAACTGTAGAAGTCAAAAGGGTTATTAGGCTGAGAGCTGATTAAGGTAAAGGTTTAAATGAAAAGGTGTTTTTGAAACTCATTTTAAAAGGATGAGGCTGGAGGAAATAAGTGCTTATTAACTTCTATTAATATATCAGATTGTTGATTTATTTATATTATGGTTCACTATTTTATGCTTATGTTTGATGTTATGTTAAACAGAATAGGCGTGTATATATGTTACAGGAACTGATGAAATGTTACATTGTTACATCTTTGCTACAGATTCATTCCTATTGGTTACTTGGGTTTTAAATTGTTATATAAGTACATTATACATTGTTGACTGTTTTTAATGGTCTCAAGAAGCTAATTGTTGAAGAGCTCAATGATTTTTACAATTAAATCTAATGTTTTAAAATTCTATGACCATGTTTTACGCCATTACTTTTATTTTATTTTTGAGTTTCTTTTGTCTGTTAATGGAGCATTCACTTCCAACTTTGTATTCCTTGCTAAATTGACTTAATTAAAATAAGTTAAAACAGGCATAGGTAGAATCAAAACACTGGAAATAGCCAATTACCACTGAATTTCATTGTGACTTTTTCAGGATTAGCTTCTCAATTACTATATAGTTATACATAACAGAGTCTTGGCTGTATAAAGGTATTACATTCATTTACTATTTAAGTATCCTTAAAATCACTGGAGTTGCTTACTGCAGACTGTAGTATCTGACAATAGAAATGCTCAGGAACAAGATGCAAGCAACCATACTGCATTTTAAGGAATAAACCATCAAAATGTTACTAGTCATTTTCTTTCCTCCACCCTTCTAACACTCACTCATAGGCCAACATTTTAGTGTACACATTCTTACATGCAATCCAATCAAATAACGTGTAACACACAGAAGACAAATGGAGGAAAAAGAATCATTGGAAAAGGGAGACAGGTAATTGACAAAACTGTTGTGCATAAGAATATATAAATATATATATTTATATATATATATATATATATATATATATATATATACATATATATATATATGTTTTTCTTTTTGGTTTGCAACAGTTGCACTACTCATTAAAAGGCCTGTCTGCACACAAAAAGAGTAGGAGCGTTTTAATTACTGCAAAACTTGCATTTGTAGGAAAAAGATGATGCAGCATCAGGGAAGAATGGACAAGAAAAACTGTTGCACTAGTTTGGAAAACCATATCTTCATGAGTGCAGTTAGGATATATGGAAAACATCTTTTTAGAAAAAGGGGTCAAACCAAGCGGGCAATCAAAAGAAATGGAATCAAGTTGTTGGCATAAATACCATTGCACGAAAGGAACCGCACCTTGGCACAGTGTAGAAAAAAAGTAAATGACATGGAATGCCATGCCACCACTAAGGCTAGGCAGATGCCATTAGTTTCAGAGACGTTCAACATCCACACATAAGTGGTGCAGAAGATCAGTATTTTGCTGACAATAGTAATTTCAGGGTGTGTGCACTTAGTTTGGTAACGGTGTACATATAACTGCGAAATATTTTCTCAGAAGGTGCTCCACCAACATCAGCTGAAGCACCACCTCAGCAAACAGCACATGGTAAGTATGGTTATCGTACCTTTAATACAGCTGTTTCCCTATAACAGCTCGCATTAACCACATTATTATGAAACAATTGCATGTTGTGTTGTACTGCAGCAGGCTTATGTTCACAGCAGAATGGCTGTTGATGATGCCATTATTGTTGCATTCAGGAGAAAGCCATAGAACAGAGCACACAGTTCTAAAATACATTGTCAGGGCTCTTTACCCCACAATGCATGAATAACTCCAATGGCAGTGACACAGACTCACACAGTCAGCATAATGAGGAAATGATACTACAACAAAGTGGGGAACACCATGTAGCCCAACAACTCATTCCCGTGCAAAAGCTAAACCCTTTGAAGAAGAAATAAACTCTTCTGGAGGTACAAGTGCCTCCTGTCACACCTGTACAGAAGGTTGCCATTTGAAGATGTTATCCCAGTTAGCTTCTTTGACATGCAAGATCTTGCCTGCTAAGCAGCAGATGTGCTCTGATATAGTTCAGGCCTAGATTACTGTCACTAAGAGTCAAGTAGAGATGATTAGATTGCTACAGGATATACACAAAGAAATTCATCATTACATGGGAATGGTTGGGGCCAGAGACAATGCAGTGGTAATCCTCATGCATGGTATGGTAGCATACATGGTAACCATGTCAGCCTCTATATGCAAACTAGTAGGGAGTTACAAGATGCACACTGTGGGCAGTACTCGACACAGACAAAGGAGGGAGGGTATGCATGCATGCTTGATGAGTAGGTTGGGTACCACATGTGTCCCAACAAAGTGCTGCAGGTATTCATCAGGATTCCTCTAAGAAGAAGGGACTTAGACCTACTCAAACTGCCATATTACAGGATAGAACCTCTGAGTCAAGGTCCACATCAAGCAGCGCTGTTAGGTCAAGGTCAGGAGGTTCCCCTGCATCCAACAGATCTCATTATCAGAGAAACTCAGCATCAAGCTCATATGTTAGCACCTGTTCATGATCTTTGTTATCATCACCAATGTTATCCTTACAGGACATTGTCTATGACACTTTTCAATGTATCCCAAAATTGTAAGTGTTGTAATGTATACGTTACTTACAAAGAAACTGTTTGCTGGGGTGGTACAGATGGCATCACATCACATCTGCCACACTTAACTTAAAAAGAAAAGAAAAAAGAAGGAAAATGTAGCAATGGCATATAATGGCATGTTTCATGATAAGAAACAAAATCTGTTTGCATTACCAACTAAATACAAGTACAGTAACATATCTTTTCCATTACTCAGACTACAGCACAAACGTTTTGTCATAATACCTGCTACTTCACCGTTCCTTCAAACTCTGCATGTATAACCAGCACTCATGTCACTGACCACACAGAACATTATGCAAATGATGATGACTACTAACATAAATGACCAAATAAAGTATGTATAACATACCACTTAACTGATCAGATTTTCACATAATGTCCAGATTTTTGCCTCATATTTTTGGTCTGTTCCTCATACAAATCTGTGGATTTCTGGCAAATCACTGAGGGCTGAAATAATTACCCTCAACCCCTTCCCTCTTAATACCACCACAGAAACTGCTACCCTATTAAACAAACATTTCATACACACAATTCAAAGACGTACCCAACTTAGTCCCACAGCCTCTTCTCTGCCTCCACCTCACAGTCCATCTTCCTCTATTACTTTCTCTTTACAACCTGTTCCCACTTCCTTTATTAAATCCCACTTGAATAAACTCAAACCTTGCTTACCCTGTGCTGGCAATCTACATCCTCACTTCCTTAAAATTGCAGTCAGCTCTATTGCCTACCTTGTTTCTATCCTTATTAATCGCTCTATCACCGAGGCTCTTGTTCCCGACATATGGAAATCCTTTTATACAATTCCTCTCTACAAGGGAGGTAACTCTACTGACCCCTCAAACTTTTGTCCAGTAGCTATACTATCTCCACTTTCCATAATACTTGAAAAATGTGTTCACTCCCAGCTATTTAAACACTTGCTTGAAAATAATCTCCTTACTCCACCCAGTACAGTTTTAGACCCCCATCACAGCACTTCTACAGCACTTCACTCATTCACACAAACAGTGGCAGAAGCCTGTGATAACAACCTACTTGTCTCCTGTCTATTCCTGGATCTATCCAAGGCCTTTGATACAGTCTCTCACTCTAAACTGTTATCTAAACTTTCACACCTTCATCTTTCTCCGCTCTCTATATCCTGGTTCTCTAGTTATTTATCTAACAGACTACAATCTATACGCTGGCAAACCATTACCTCTCCTTTTCTGCCCATCACCACTGGATTTCCCCAAGGAACTATCCTGGGTCCTCTCCTGTTCAATTTCTTTACTAACAATTTACACCCTGCTACTAATCTCTCAACCCTTTTACAATATGCTGATGACTCCACCCTCATAACCACTGTCCACACCATCCCTGAACTCCTTTCTCGTACCCAAGACACTTTCACCTCGATCGAGACCGGGCTCACTGACAATCAGTTAATATTAAACCCAAAAAAAAATAAATTTTTGCTATTCCTTCCTAAAAACCTTTTTCAGTATAAATCCTCTTTCTTCATTACCTCCCTCAACAACACCACCATCATACCTGAACCACACACCAAATTATTTAGTGTCAGCATCGACGATGAGCTTAAATTCGACATACATATCAAACTTTGTATAAAAAAAAAAAAAACACCAAAAACTTGACCTCCTGTACCGAAATCAGAAATGTCTTTGTCCCTCCTCAAAACTCTCCCTAGCCTCATCTCTCCTCTTACCCAGTCTACTTTATCCAGCCCCAGTCCTTACTAGCCTTTAATCATCTCTCGTCAGCAAACTAGAACAAACCTACAATAAAATATCTAAATTTTCCGCAAACCTCTCCTATAAATCCCACCACTGCCTTTTCCTTAAATCTTTGCAATGGCCTGAATTCCCAAAAAAACTTCTCCTCCCACAACTGTATATAATTCACTCAATTCTTTATAACCCCACATCCTGCTCCTCTATTTCTAATATTGTATCACTGTATAACCCCCGCTGTGAACTCCGTTCATCAGACAAACATCTTCTGGACATCTATAAACCATAGAAAAACATTGGCAAGTCATTATATAAATACTCAGTTGCTCACTCCTGGAACTCCCTTCCTCATAATATTAGAAGTATCCCCCATAAGTCCCAATTCAAACTAGCACTCAAGCACGACCTACGGAACACCTGGTCCTGTCCATGTCTGGCTCCAACCTGAGCCTGCTTACCTTCTTCCTAATATCCCTTCCCTATACTCACTCTCTTTTCTCCTTCTTCTCTTCTTCCTCCTCTTCTTAGCAAAGCAAACCAACTCCCACTATGAGTGAATAATCTTTTTCCTACCTTGCACCCTCACCATAATGTTGGTACTATATATATGCATATACATTTACACAAAAACTTGTACAAAACCTTTTATTTGAGGTAACATCTTTTGTTGTATAAAATCTTATTGTGATGTCATTTCTATTTTGAATGTTTGTAATTGCAATTGGAGCTTTTCTCATCTGGTCTCCTCTTGTTGTATAAAGTCTTATTGTGATGTAATATCTTTTTTGAATGTTTGTAATTGCAATTGGAGCTTTTCTCCTCGGGTCTCCACTGAAAATGAGCCATTTGGCTCAGCTGGACCAACCCGACTAACAAATGGCAATAAATAAATAAAAAAATAAAATAAATATATTTGAGTTTCAGATTTCATATCCTTCAGAAAATACATGCTAACATAAATGTTGTTATTCTAGCTGCCTTCTAAGTTTATAAGAGCAATATTTAAAATCTATCCTTATTTTGGGGGCTTTGCCTCCCTATTATTTAGGCTTTGTCCAGATTTTTTGCTGTAAGAGGTTGAGAGGTATGGTGTATGACATGTACAAAAATGTTGGATGTGTAGAGTAGGATGGCCATGCACCACTCAGCACAGCATTAGGTATTACCTTTGTAACAATATACTGTCATATAGTAAATATCATGTTCCATAATTGTGAAGTAGATGCCACTGCTATGCTTCCAGCTGTGTACTGTATATGAGCCATTTATAGGGGTTACAATGCTACTGTCATTGGCTGGCCACCTTCACTATTCTTAGTGGTGGAACAAATGATGGAAGAAGCTACGTTGTCACCATCAATAAGTAGCTTTGGTAGTTGTGCACAAGACTAATGCATAACCATGTTTTACAGAATGCATAGATGTTTTGTATAGAATAAGCAGTTCATAGTAAAGGGCCCCACCAATTCATACAGGCAAAGGCCAAACATTTACTGAATGACTATGCAATCTTGGACAGGACAGCATTAAAGGGCTTCTCAGCAGCTCCTTGTGGATTACAGCCTGTTGTCATTAACCAAGATTTAAGAGAGTAGCCTGTATCACTTGGAACAGAAAGCAGGGATGGGGTGTATGGAGGGGTAGTCACTACTAGCAATGTCACTATTTATATATTGAAATAATAACTATAGTTGCAACATAATAATGATCTGCACTTACCAACAAGGTGACCATGAAGAATCCTACTATGTACTTACCAACAAGGTGACCATGAAGAATCCTACTAGTATAGCAAACCTTTGTGTCATATGTCAGAAACATGGGCACTGCCAGGATGCTAGAAAAGAATACACTGGTGATGAACCTCCATGAATCACCTACTTCTTGGCAGTTAATAGAATGGTAGCCCTTCCTTTTATGTTTTATTTTTCATCTCCTTCTCATGGTCCAGATGGGGCGCTTATACCAAAATGGGTACAATATGTTGCAGCAAGTACCTTAGGAAAGCATGCCATTCAATATATATGGTACTAGCTCAGGCCTGTGGTGACACTGGGAAATAGATATGGTCATCCACACATGCTAGGAGTATGCAGAGGAACTGCTGCAGTATTCTTGAGGCAGAAGCCAGTGGGATGCCCTACATGGCTTCAGTCTAGCTCTGTAAGTGAATAAATATGAATAAATGTGCATAGCTTTGTCTAAACACACAAACATTCACATCCAAATATTTCAACACATAAATATACATGCATCCCCTCCAAACACAGTAACAGCCATGGGTAGCCAATCCATGTACTGTTAGTATGCAGAATAAACATCTGTAATCAGTTGCACGTAGCAACTCATTTCAGTGCTTTCCAGGCAATCTCTACCCATTTGACTAAAGACTATCAGTAGGGGGACATCTGGTCTTCTAGAAGGGACTATAATTGGCATGTTGCATTACAGCAAGTTAAAATACATTATTGTGGCAGTTTTTTTCAACACTTCTGGTAATCACACATCACAGGTGATTACCAAAAGTAACTATCTGTTTAGGGAACAGTCTGTGAATGAAAGCAAAGGGCATTTAGGTTGATTACAATAAAGTGATTATTGTTGCTGCTTGGCAGGGTTAGGGACAGTGACTGGTCTTTGAAAGCTACAAGTTAAAAACATGACACTGGGATCATTTCTTTACATTTTTTCACAGTCTGACCTCAGAAGAGCATATACAGAAGGTAATTTTGTGGGGGAAGAGAGGTAGGGTATGTGTGAAAATATAGGACATTTATGTGATCTGGCTAGCATCAGGCCAGTATATGTGTCTATAAACAATTTAAAATTCATTATTGAGGCCATTATGCCTTTTACTTTCTTCAAAGTCTCACATCAGAATGTGTACAGAAAGGAGCTATTTTGCTTTAGGTGGCAGGTTATGTATGAAAGCCATAGCTAGCTTGGGAGGATTGTATATGTGTTCAGGAGCAACAAGTTGAAATAAATTACCCTAGTCATTACTTTGTTTTACTGTCCTTGCAATCAAACATCTGGTGTGTGTACAGAAGGTTGGTATCTTTCTGTGGCAAAAATTACATGATCTTGCAGTTTTGTCTGGTGGGATTCATGAGTCAATATCTGTTTCTAAAGGCAATTTCTGGTCCCCTTTATGGTTTGATTTTGGTAAACAGGTCCCTAGTAGTATACTGCAAATCATTACTTTGAAAGGGTATGAGAACAACCACTAATTCAACAAGTATATTAACTAGTGTGTACATAACTAAGTTGCCAAATCAGTACTGCCTTGATTTTCTTGTAGTTTCATCTTTATTACTGTGTGCTGCTAGAGAATTACAGTTTGTAAAGATCCCCTATATCTGGATTTAAACTTATTTATGAGATTTTTTTTTTCAGAAATTGAATGTGGTCCACAGATTACTTAAATTCACTTCATCCATCTAGGAAGTTGATGGTAATGTAAACTGCATTCCTGTCTGCCACCCTGTAGTGTAATCTGTCAGCCACCTCGTTTTGACATCTGATCAGACAGCAATCGGTGTCAGGAACTGTAATAGTAACTAGGTAAAACTGGTTAAGTAAAAGGACAATGACATGGTTGGGAGCCTTGGTCCATGAAATTACTCAGGGCCCCATTTAACAATGATCTGGAATTGCATTGACTAGTAGCTTAGCTGTTAGATTGTCCATTTTAATCTTTAAAAGCTTCACCTTTAAACAAACAAAGTTAGACTAGGTCCCCAGCTCTTTACAAGGAGTACAGCTTGGATCTACATTATTTGAACCGAGATGGAACTACCGAAAACCCTGTTTAATATGGCCTGAGTACTTTCTCTTCTAGTAGAACAGGGAATTACCACCTTATTTGATAGACAGTTTGAACTATTTTCAGACATTAAGATCACAGTTCACTTCTCAGTTCAAAGGGTGCAGCCAATGAGCGATCTAGGTGCTTCAACTCCAGATGAACTGTAACTATTAAGATATGTCTCACACATGTGTAAACTGAAAGCCTTGCAGTTTCCCATTTCCGACTTGCTCCCATATTTCTTGAGAGTAGCCTATCTGCCCTTGCCCTCTGTTCATTCTTTCAGTACAATGCCATCACATCAGAATTTATTCCCAAAGATAGTCACTCATATGTACAGCTCTCTGGTTCTTTTGAAATTCTGTTCCAGAATTTTTTGCAGTATTGTACAAAACTGAAAATATCATGTAAATAAGTCTGGATAATGTCTGCACTATACAGCACTCTTTCATGATAGAAGAGAAAATGGATATGAAAACAATTGTATCTGAAATGCTTAGCAATAAGTTAAATTTTATTCATTATTCACACATAGGTGAAATGTCACCTGCTGCTAAGCACATAGGGTGAAACTACCCTCCCATTCAATGCTTTCCTTAACAATGACTTTCTTAGTTAGCAAGTAATTTCTCATATGGTTCTCCATTCCCTGAATGCCTGTAATACATATTCATCAACAGCCTAATGGTCGGCAGAAGTGTAGAACATTCTCTTTGATGCTAAGAAAATTAACATAATTGTAAGCATTATCTGGTAGTACAGTGGTACTTTTATTCACCTATATCCTCCACTCCCATCAAAAATGAAATACTAAATGTTCTGTCAGTCAAATGGACCATTCCATTTCTGGCTATCCACAGCAGTCTAGTGGTCTCCCCATCCTACTCTGCAGGCCCCCATCCCACTAGTGACAATGCAATTCACTCATTATCTTACCATCTTGTCTAGCTGCCCAGTAAATTATATATTATATGCCTTTCCACAGCTAGAAAAGCAGAATGTACATATTTGTCCCTGTTGATCCGGGTAAATTGAGATTTTAGCAGGGGTGGATAGTGGTACTGGCTGCAGGACTGCATGCCCCCTCCCCCCAGTAATAAAGGAAAAGAAAAGAAAAGAAATAAACAAAGAAATTGCATTTTTCAATACATTTTTCTATAAAATTTAATTTAACAGTTACCACAACCATGATCAAAACATCAATGGATGGGAGTGCTAAGGTGACCTGAAAAAAATGACTTCACTCTGCTTGCTGATCTGTTTTCAAAACAGCCTTGCAGTACATCTACTCCACATAGGGTGTATGGCAATTACACTTTATTAAGGGCCTTCCTGTCTTCTGCAGAAGATGGAAACATCAGAAAATAATGGCTCAAGGGGCTGCTTTTTGAAGCGGTGAAGAGCTTTTCCTTTTGGTCTACACTCGCTCTGGTGAGTGAGACTGAAAGATAGGAATTCACGTGTGCAATTGCAATGGCAGTGTGAGAATACATTTTTGTTGTTGATGTTGTTATTACAGGCACACTGCCTGCTAATACCAGTGTGTGTGTGTGTGTGTGTGTGTGTGTGTGTGTGTGTGTGTGTGTGTGTGTGTGTGTGTGTGCGCGCGCGTCTATATTTATATATGTAGAGAAACAGAGATAAATTTATGTTTGTGTGTATAAATGTGTGTGTACACAGAGAAAAAGAGAGAGTATTATATCGAATAGTGTTGCCATCTAACAGCACTTGGTTCTCTGGTTGAGTTTTTGGCTGTGCTTCCTTATGTTTGGAGTTTGAATGCACTACCTGTCTTTGTCTTGGTTTTATCCATTTGCTTTGGTATCTTATCCCAGACCATTAGTTGTAAAGATATGCCACTGGCCATTTGTACTTTTACTTTCATACCAATCTAACACCAGGTGGTTACATAGAAGGTAACTATCCCTTTTTTTGTAGTGGCAAAAAGTCAGACACTATTCCCAGACAGGATTTATATAGTTTTGCATGCGTATTCTTGATTTGATGGTGAATGACTGTTTTGTTAGTTTTGAACATTAAGCTTTAGAACATAGCTTATTTTCCTTGAAAGAAAAAAATAAGAATGAATTTCTTTCCTTACTTGTGATTGTTTTCCCTTCCCTTCAGCTGACCATCAGGGAATCCCATGCCCTTCCTCATTTATCAGATCTTCTGATCCATGCTGCCACCCTCCCCAGACTTACTGCAATAAGGGTCAAGGCTGATGAGATCAGGACATGCCAACTCCCCATTATGCTGCCCCCATGCAATCGACTTGGTATCTGTGGGCTTCTCTCCTCTCTGGTCCATGCCTCTCTGTAGGAATAAGCAAATGCTTCCCCTGACATGAGCAGGCCCATCTCTCCTTCCCAGCCCCTCAGACAACTGAGTGGCTAATAATGGTGCTGGCTCTTATTTGTGAATGTTTGTCCAGGCAATCATTAAGTCAAGTAGTTGTAAAACCCTATGTATTCTGGGGGCCTAATGGCCCCTAGACACATGGCTTAATTCAGTTACATCCTCTGGGTTTATTACAGTAGTTTCCTGGCCAGTTAGTGTTTACTAAAAGCATGGTGGATAGCTAAGAAATAATACCAAGCGTGAAAAAGCAAGAATGAAGAAATCTGTATGGATGGTGTGGCGTCAGGATGAGGAGAAAAATGGGAGAGATGCTGAGGAAGTGTAGGGCAGACTAATGTGCATCAGAGGGGTCCATGAAGTCTTTTGTCTAGAGCTCCATTTTCCTTAGGCTGGCCTTGCTGACTGCAAGTCAGGCATAGAGCTCTACCTCATGTTGCTTTCTACAGCCCCCCTCACTTTGAAGTCACTTGCATCACCTGTTTTTAGAGCAAAAGATGGTCTACCTCAGACATAGTAATGGTCCCACCACAGTTTATCTCATAGTAGAGGTGACGGGCTTGTCGCAACATGCAGGTGGAATGACGGTAGGAATATCTGCACTCTAGCTTAGATAACTGCTCTCATCACACCCCTTTATCAGTGTCTACTGGCAGAATAAAATGCAACTATACAGGCCAGTTTTATGAATGAACCATTTGACCAATATATTCATTAGATATTACCTGTAACACTTTACACAGACAAAAGATTGTACCATACTGTGTAGTAACAGTGGCAAAACATGCATGTACTTCAAAAAAAGTCATATCAAAATATAATTTCTCTGACTCATCTTGATGACATAGAGGGATGAATCTTTGACTACAACCCAGATGACCTAAGATTAATTAGTGGCTTAAACTCCAGAGAAGCCAGGAGTGGGAAGGAGCAGTCAGTGTCTAATGTTGGCTTGCCTATTCCAGGAGGATGGTGGTAGCGACCTTCTGCATAACTGACACCAGCAGCAGCATAGCTGAAGGACTGTTGATAGTAGTTATTGGGTCACTGTGGCTCACATCACACATAGGCCATAGACAGTACCAAGGTGAGGGCAAGAACACAAAAGGAGCCATCCTTGAACAGCAGCATGAAATAAAGCCACTGCAGTGATGGGAATGGTTTTATAGTTTAGTACTAGGCTAACTGCCCTTGTGGGCCATTTTAAGCCTAGCCAATTACTCCAAGTGAGAATCAAACCCTGCACTTTGTGTCTGTAAGGTAAATACCTTAACTATTATGCCAACCTCTCCCAAATATATATATTGTGATGCCTGTGCACTGGCCCACTAATCAAGGAGCCTCAGTCCTCACCACTAACACCAGTGAGGAGCACCCACATTAGGAAGGATAACAAATACACACACAATAATGTACAATTTCCCCTAAGAGATCACAGTCAGTCTTGGGCTGGTTTCTCCCTTTCTCTCCAGATCCCCAATAAGACTCCCCACTGGCACAGCTATAAGGTACAGGCCTCAGCCTAGTGGTCAAGCTAAAACCTCCAGTAACCTCTCTGTCCAACCAGTGCTTCATGTCCCTGCCTAAGTAGCTGACACATGCACACTCTTTAAGATATGAGTTATATACAAACACACAGGCACTCCTGGGGAAGGGTGGCACAGGTTCTCCAGCTATGCACCTTCCTGCCAGTATATAAGGTAGTGCCAGCTGCCACCAACCACTAATATCAGCTACTAATAAGGCCCTTACCAAAGGGTGCCCAATTTTACTGTGCAATGTTGTTATCCAAATAATAAGTGTGACTGAGCAGCAAGACTACTAGAGTGGCTTTGTACAGTATCACTATATACATGCAATGTACTCTAGAGCTTAAATTATCTCTACACAAAACAGCCACAGTTAAAAAGTTAAAAAATATTTAATAATAAATAATAAAACCACAAGACAATACTTCTTACTATGCAGTACTAGTCAAGAGTTCAGACATCACAGGAACATGCTTACAATAATACTGTAGAATAGTTCTGACATAAATATAGAAAACAGCTAGACTAAACTTACTATTTTCTATATTTTCCTAAGAGCAATCACAGTTCTAAATAAACGTACATATAGAGCAAAAGCAGAGTACTGGTGAGATGTTGTCAGCTTTAGGCAAAATCCAAAAATGCTCTCTCTATTTCTCTCTCTGTCTCTCTCTCTCTCTCTGTCTCTGTCTCTGAGACAGTCTTTTAAATTGATAATACATCACTGCTGACTCATTTTAGATTCCATCATTCTTCTCTGGTTTCCCAAGCTAACAGAAACTCATAGTTTAACATAGCTTTGATCTTGCACCTGGTCAGGAAACCACAGCAATTAAAGACATATATGCAAAATCCAGCAATCAATTAACTCTAGTCTCAAAACAACAGAAACAGACATTACAGCTCTGAGTTTGAGATCAAACAGTCATACAAGGCTTGACTTATCAGCTTTCTCCCAGCAGAGTGCACTGTTGTTACATTTTTGACATTCTCCATTTAACACAGTTGTCTTCCATTTAAATGAACAAGCCTGTGGCTTATATTAATATTTACAAATGACAGAAATATCTACAAAATTCTGTCTAGCTAGGCTGGCAGCCTTCACATATTCCCCCCTCCCCCCAAGAGAACTCAAGCTTGTTTTTCAAGTGACCCCCGAGAAACATTGCTTAAGATGGTTAGGTCTATCTGAATATACCTTTCCTCATTCCCTGTCTTGAGAACACATCTGCATTGGCATTGCTAACCCCACTGTGGTGCTGCACTGACATATCATATGCTTGCAACCTTAGGCTCCATCGTAGCAACTTCACATTTTGCTGGCTGGCTTGGTGTAACCATATTAGGGGATTGTGATCTGTAACTGCAGTGAATTTTCTTCCATACAGATAAGGCTGAAGTTTCTGCAGTGCCCACACTATGGCTAGACATTCTTTTTCTACAGCTGCATAGCATTCCTCTCTGGGTTGGATCCTATGACTGAGATAAACCAATGGATGCTCTTCTCCCTCTGAAGAAATCTGGCTAAGTACAGCTCCCACCCCATGGTTCAAAGCATCCACCTGCACAACAAATTCTTTGCTGTAATCTGGACTGGCTAACACAAGGGATCCTTCCAAAGCTTCTTTAAGCTTCTGGAATGCTTGATCACATGCTGGGATCCACACTGCCTTATCTGGCCTGTTTTTCTTGTCAGGTCGGTGAGGGGAGCAGCTATAATCCTATAACTGGGGACAAACTTTCTGTAATACCCTGCTGTCCCTAAGAATGCCCTCACCTGCTTTTTGGTAACAGGTGCTAGCCATGTCTGAATGGCTTCCACTTTGCCATGTTCTAGCCTGATCTTACCACTCCTCACCCTATGTCCCAGGTAGGAGACCTCTGTCCTACACATCTGACATTTGCTTGGTTTAATGGTCAACCCTGCCCTCTGTAGTCTGCCCAGCACCTCCCTGACATGTTGAAGATGCTCTTGCCAGGAATGGCTGTAGATGGCAATATCACCAAATTTTTGTGGCTTACCACCCCTTATATGAAAAAAATACTGTGCCCATTTTGTTGTGCCTCTGTCCAGCAGTGACACAGAGATGATTCCCATCCACAGGTCTAGATTTCTCTTGAACAGAGTCACTATTTATATCCATTTTTGAGGTGGAGCATGTCCATTAATTCGGGTTGGACATGGCCCTTGTATGTCAGCACATATCACCTCTGAGCAATGTCTGGTGAGATGCATGAACAATGACCTCACTAGATCTGGATGTGAATCCTTCATGATCAGGTGGGCAATGTAGAAGGTCTTTCTAACCACTTTAGCAATGTGATAACCTCTTCTGTGCTTAGTGGATTGCCACCTATATGGTAGCTTGGGTTACCTTGGGGTATTGTGTCGAAAGCCTTTGCAAGGTCAAGGTAGCTGTATGGGACCCTTTCCCTCATCAATGGCCTTGGTGACTGTTTTGACAAAGCCAAACTGGGTCGGGTCCAATGTCTGCAAGTCCCCTATATCTTTGTTTATGGCTCCCATATGATCCTCTCCATAGCTGGGACAACAGTTGCCGTATGCCACCTTTGGCACGCGATCCTGTGGTAAGGCTGAGATTAAACAGCTGCCTTTACTAATGATGATCAGGGGTGACTTCCCTTTTATGGATTTTGTTCTATCATGTAATAGCTTTCTCCTCTTATTGTAAAGTTTGTTAATGGCTGGGGTCCACCAGACTGGACGTTTGCCCTTTGTGGAAAGAGTCTTGGTTTTATTTGGGATTGCCTGATCCATGCAGTCCTGGAGGTGTTCATAGAAGGCAGGATACCACACCAGTCTTGAGTAGTGTGAAGTTTGCTTTAGAGAAGTTCTTCACTATGGTCTTTTTGTTTGGGGTGGGGGCGGGATGTGATTTCCAGTGAGATTAGTTTATGATCAGATCTCACCAATGAGGAGCAGGGATATACTTCGTGTGTGGATTTTGTCCCCATGTTTGTGACAATGAGATCTAGTATATTTTCTCCTCTTGTGAACAGTGACTAGCTGTTCCATGGCATTTGAATTTATGAACTCCAGGAACCGTTGGGCTAGAAAGTTAGGGCTTGAGTAATGTTCCCAGTCTATATTCGGGTAGTTGAAGTCACCCAATATGATGGTGTTTGGAGATACATTTATACCCTCCAGTGTCTTCAGGAAGGCTGTGTGGGGTTCCTGAGTTTGAGAGGGTGGCCTGTAGCATGCTACAATTTGTAGAGCAGTTTTGCCTATGGTTAGTTGCACCTGGATGGTTTCGAGGCTTAGATGCGTGCACCAACCTGGAGGTGTGGGTATCCTTTATGAATATGGATACACCCTCTTTTTGTGTGTGTGTCGGGGTTTTTGGGGCCAGAACGCATGATAGAGGTAAAAAAAACCTAATAGTGCTCTCAGGCTCTGAGCCTTGAACCAGGTTTCAGTTACAGCACAGACATTTGAGATTTAGACTTCTGGCATTGAGCAGCATTACCCTCAGTTTCTTCCCATTTTTGTTTTCTAGGGTGGTAGGTTTAGAATTTGAGCCTTGCCTAAAAAGGCACCATGGGGGGGGCAAGAGCCCTTTATATCCATCCTCCCAGGGGTGAGCATGTCATCCCAGGCAGACAGACACTGGATCCCCTTTGAATGACACCAGACATTAAGCCAATTGTTAAAGCTGATCATCTTGTCTCTATATTGTGGCATCATTCTTGGTGAAGGAAGGATACTGCTCAGGGTTAGGGTCATACCTGCCTGGGCTACATAATCAGAGCTCCTCTATGTCTCTTTTCATGTAGTCCACAGCATGGACAATGACTGTGTCATATTTGTACTTGCTGTGGAGTGACCAGTGCTTGTGTTATGTGGGGCGGATTCTTAAGCCGATGAGGCAGCCTGTGACCTTCTCCTTGTTCAGCCTGGTGAGTGGGGCGTCAATGTGTCTGACTATGGAGTCACCTTGACAAGTATGTTTGGTGTTGTATTTTGCCTTAAGGGCTGTGACTGCTTTGCACACTGCTTTTTCGGTTTATGTGTTGCTTGTGTGGTGTCTTGAGGTAGCAGTTGTTTGGGTGTCTGCTTTGGAGGCCTCTGCTGTTTAGGTAAATTTTACTCAGAGCCTCCGGTATGTCTTTGTGTGTTTATGTGTTTGATTCAGTGGAGTGGTAGCATTATGTGAGGCTGGTTTTGTGGTGTGTGTAGTGCCTTCTCCTCCTGTCTGGTCTTGCCAGTCCTGAGTTGAGAGAGCTCAGCCTCCAGTTTGGCTAAATAGCTGCATCTCTTGCAAGTATTTGTGTTATGTGGGAGGAGGAGAGGGTTGTCTGTGTACATGAGGCAGTTATAACATTGCCTCAAGATTCCCAGATTCACCAGCTGGACCGGAGAGAAGATTGACAACTGACCTTTGGACATGCTAGAATAATATTGGGAATTCCTTAATTGAAAACAAAGGGGCCAGTGGGGTGAGGGTATAGTGCTTTTAATTTTTTAGTGCTGACTTATATATTTAGTTTAGTGAGCAGGTGCCGGGCAGCAAGGAGTGCAATGTGTACAAGTAACTAAATGCAAAAACAACAAAACAGTAGTGAAAACAAGGGCCAGTGGGGAGTGAGGGTATGCTGTTTTTTTTTTTTTTGCTGCTATATATGCTTTTGTGAGCAAGTGAGCAAGTGCCAGAGTACTTGAGTGCAGTAACTAGTAAGTAACTAAAAAAAGACAAACAGTACAGTAACTCTCTTTCAAACAAGCAAATAAGTACAGTAAGCAATGCAGATATCACTAGTGATCCACAGGAATTAGCTTCTAGGTAAGCAAGGGCAAACCCTCCTGCTCCTGCTAGGATATGATCTACCAGCCTCTGGAAAGTTTCTGGGGCATTTTTCATACCAAAGGGCATCTTTGTGAACATATACAAGCCAAAAGGCATCACAAAGGCTGACCTCTCTCTCCCACTGGGAGTCAAGGGCACCTGCCAGTAACCCTTGGTAAGACTAATGGTGGTAAGATACTTAGCTCCACCCAGCTGCTCTAGGGCCTCATCTGTCCTAGGCATGGGGTAAGCATCTGACTCTGTGTGACTATTTAATTTTTTGTAGTCTACACACGACCTCGTACTGCCATCCTTCTTTGGCACCGCCACCACTGGGGAGGCGCAGGGAATGTTGGACTCTTGAATTACCCCTATTTCCAACATCTCCTGTATCTCCTCCCTCAGAGTCTGTTTGACACTTTCAGGCACCCTGTAAGGGGCCTGGCAAATTGGCTTTTGGGGTCCTGTATCCACCTGGTGCTGCACCAGGTGGGTGCACCCTGGTTTCCCAGTGAACATGTCCCCAAACTCCTGTAACACTGCACGGATTTCTCGAACCTGGGTAGGAGATAGCTGCTGGGATATTGCTACCCCTTCCACTGAGGTGTCAGTCCGAGCCTCACTGAGGAGATCAGTCACCAGATCTCCCTCAGATTCCTCTTGCAACCCACTGCAAATACTCAGCACAAGGGCCTCCTTATCATGGTAAGGTTTCATCATGTTAACATGGTACAGTTTGTGCTCCTGACTCCTGCCTAGCAGTTCTACCATGTAGTTAACATCACTTACCTTTCTTACCACCTTGTAGGGTCCCTCCTAAGCTGCTTGTAGTGTGTGACAGGAATGAGAACCATTGCCTGCTGCCCTACAACATACTCTCTAGCTCAAGCATTCCTGTCATACCATGCCTTTTTCTGTTGTTGGGCTTCTGCCAAGTTCTCCTGGGCCAAGCCCATGAGTTCCCTGAGCCTTGTCCTAAGGTTTAGGACATATGCCACAACAGACTCCTTGTGAGATTCACACTCACCTTCCCATTCATCTCAAATTAAATCTACGGGTCCCTTCACCCTATGCCCATACAGCAACTCAAAGGGTGAATAACCTGTGGATTTCTGGGGTACCCCTCTGTAAACAAACAACAGATGGGGCAAATATTTGTCCCAATCCCTCTTAAACTGGTCTGCAAATGCCCATAGCATGGACTTGATTGCAGAGTTTAACCTCTCAACAAGACCATTAGTCTGGGGATGGTAGGGGTGGTCTTCAGGTGCTTCAACCAACAGTACTTCCACAGACAAGCCAGTAGGTCTGACATGAAATTGGCACCACTGTCAGTCAGTATTTCTTTTGGGAACCCTACCCTGTTGAAAATCTCTAACAAAGCATATGCCACCTTTTCTGCCTCAATGGAGGACAAAGCCACTGCCTCAGGGTATCTTGTAGCATAATCCACTACCACTAGGATATACCTTTTCCCTGTGGAACCTGGGGTACTCAGAAGCCTCACACTATCCATAGCTCCTTCTAAAATGGCTCCTCAGTCACAGGAAAGACATTAAAGGATCTCTCACCTTGTCTCCTACTTTGACTACCTTTTGGCACTGCTCACAGGTCCTGCAATACCCTGTTACATCTCTGGAAATTCCAGGCTAACAGAAGTTCTGCATAATATGTTTCTTTGTACATTTTATGCCCATATGACCTGCAAAGGGAATATCATGGACTATGGCTAGAAGTGCCAAATGGTAGGCTCTAGGCACTACTAACTGCTGTACCCTCTCACCTTCTAGCCCACCCTCAGGGGTCCACTCTCTATACAGTAACCCTTTGTCCCAGTATACAGATTCCCCCTTCCCTTGAGAATCAGGTGTCTCACTAGCTACCTGACTCAGGTCTTGCAGTGTAGGATCTGAGACCTGAGCCTGTCTCAACTCTCTCTTTGTAACCTTTCCCAGTTCCCCTTTCACAGAAAGTCTGGCATCCTCTGACAGTGGTGCCTCACTGTCAGCCCGGGTACTACTACTCATCTCTACCTTTGCAGTCACTCTGTCCAAGTGAATATCAGTACCCACAACCAGCTGTGGCTCACCTCCAGTCTCACTGCTACAGAGTAGCTCCCTCCCCGAAGTAACCACCTCACCAGTCCTGGCTGCAAGTATGTGGTCTGACTGGGTCTCCACCAGGCTACCAGACCCACTTGCTTGCCTGCAAGCCTGATTGTGTGTAACTGCATGAGCACATGGTACTGCATTATCAAAATCATTCTCTATCAGGACATCTGCAGCAATATCCTCAAACCCACCTACTTGCTGGTTTCTTTTCTACCCTCCCAGTCAAGGTGGACTCTAGCCAAAGGTATTTGGAATGGGGTCCCTCCTAAAGCTCTGACTGGAGTAGACTGCCCAGGCAAGTAGTGCTCCTCTGTAACCATTGCAGGCTTTACAATGGTTATGTCAGAGGCTGTGTCTCTCTTAGCAACGGCCTCTTTGCCACTCACTACAATAGGATATAACCTCTTGTGGTAGTTTGGTACCCTTGTTGTCTCAAGACAACCTACTATTGTCATTTTGTCTTTCTCACTTACTGGCTCCCTCAACTTTTGTTCCCAACCTTGCCTCTGTGGACATCTATATACCACATGGCCCTACTGGTTGCATTCAAAACATTTAACCCTAGGTCCTGGATATGTACTTGGATGAGTGGCTTCCCCTACTACTGGCAGATTCTGTTGGGGTAGTTTGGGCTGCCCACCTCAAGTTCCTTTAGACCCACGAGCAGTACTGGGCACTCCTTTCCTGTGCAGGGATGCCATGCTTGTTAGGTGTATGTCTCCCTTCTTCCCCAACTCATCTGAATTAGCACATTGTCTATCAGCTAACCAGATTTTCATGTCATCAGGCAAAGTGCTGAGGGCTTGTTGCCTCACCAAAAGTTCTGCCCACTCTTCAAAAGTGGTGACCTGACATCCACTCACTCACCTATGAAAATAAGTGCTCATTTCAACAACATATTCAAACGCACTTTCATCTGCCTTACGTCTATGCTCACAAAAGTTTTTCCTATAAGCTTTAGGTGTTAGCTTAAAAATTCTAACAGACAATTCTTAACAGCAGTATAATTTAAGAAATCATGATCAGACATTTTTGGTAAAATAGTTATAGCTTTACCATGGAGTAAGGGGGTCAGGAACCGTACCCAGAGCCTTTTGCCAACATCATACTGTTTACATACCCTCTCAAACATATGAATGAAACTATCAAAATTATCCCCCTCTGCAAACTGCGGAAGAAATTTACTAACCTTTTGTGATTCTGGAATCCAGTTACTCCCTTTACCATTACCTCCATGACTCTGGTTAAGAGTCAGCATCTTCTTTTCATGCTGCCCCTGCCTTTACTTCTCCTTAGCTTTCAGGCATAGCAGCTTCTCATTCTCCTCAGCCTATAGATGTCTCAGTCTCTCTGCTGCTTCTGTTTCCAAACACCTAGCCTCCAACTCAAGTCTCTTCAGCAACAGATGGATTTTTAAGTCCTCTGCAGAAAGGTTGAGTGGTCCATTCTGTGAGTGTTGTACATCTCCATGGCCAGTCTGATCAGCCTCCTGATTGCTGTTTTCTGATACAGCTGTGACCAAAGCTGCAATCATATCTGCCTTAGTCAGGTTTCCATGAACCAGTCCCTTAGCCTGGCACATCTCAGCCAACTGGCTCCTTGTAACTTGCCATACTTCTCTGTTGACATGCTTGCCTGCTCTTCCTGACTAACTAAGCTAACAAAAGAAATAAAACAATTGTGATCTGAACTTTGAATATTTACTGTGTGGCTGATTTAGAGTACATAAACACCTTCAATGATCACTGTACACAAACTACAGGAATTCACTATCCACACCACTACAAGCCAATTGCAAACCAATGAATATGTGGTGTGGATATCCCACCACTGCTAACCAATTAATATGTGATGCCCGTACACTGGCCCAGTAATCAAGGACCCCCAATCCTCACCACTCACACCAGTGAGGGGCGTCCACATTGGGAAGGATAACAAATACACACACAGTAAAGTACAATTTCCCTTAAGAGCACACAGAGATCACAGTAAGTCTGGGGCTGGTTCCTCCCTTTCTCTCCAGATCTCCAATATGACTCCCCACTGGCACAGATATAGGGTACAGGTCTCAGACTAGTGGTCAAGCTAAAACCTGCAGTAACCACTTTGTCCAACCAGTGCTTCATGTCCCTGCCCAAGTAGCTCACACACACACACACACACACACACACACACACACACACACACACACACACACACACACACACACACACACACACACACACACACACACACACACACACACACACACACACACTTTAAGATATGAGTTATATACAAACACACAGGCACTCCTGGGGAAGGCTGGCACAGGTTCTCCAACTATGCCCCTTCCTGCCAGTACATAAGGTAGTACCAGCTGCCACCAACCACTATCAGCTAATAATAAGGCCCTTACCAAAGGGTGCCAGATTTTACTGTGCAATATTATTATCCAAATAGTAAGTGTGACTCAGCAGCAAGATTGTTGGAGTGGCTTTGTACAGTATCACTATATACATGCAATGTACTCTAAAGTTTAAATTATCTCTACACAAAACAACCAGTTGAAATGTATAAAAATATTTAATAATAAATAATAAAACCACGAGAGAATACATCTTACTACACAGTGCTAGTCAAGAGGTCAGACATCAAAGGAAAATGCTTAAAATAATACTGTAGAACAGTTCTGACATAAATATAGAAAACAGCTGAACAAAACTTACTATGTTGTATCTTTTCCTAAGAGCAAAAAGCAGTTCTAAATAAACTTACATATAGAGCAAAAGCAGAGTACTAGTGAGTTATTGTCAGCTTTAGACAAAATCCAAAAATGCTTACTCTCTCTCTCTAAGACAGTCTTTAATATTGATGATACATCACTGCTGACTCATTTTATATTACATCATTCTTCTCTGGTTTCCCAGGCTAACAGAAACTCAGAGTTTAACACAGCTTTGATCTTGCACCTGGTCAGGAAACTACAGCAATTAAAGACATTGGGCCACATTCACGAAGGCTTGCATGGAGTCTTAGAGTAGAGTAAGACTCCATGCAGCC
Organism: Protopterus annectens; assembly: GCF_019279795.1. NCBI lineage: Eukaryota > Metazoa > Chordata > Ceratodontiformes > Protopteridae > Protopterus > Protopterus annectens. The sequence goes on along the minus strand of NC_056727.1, from coordinate 613,457,667 downwards.
ATCATGTCTGACGAGTGATCCAGGAACAGCCTGCAGGGGTGTGCAAGAGAGCTCCTAAAATGGCTCTTACACGGACAGGGCTGGGATATGCAAATTACCTCAATTGCAGGTGAAAGGCATGCAAATGAGGTAGATTTGCGATTCAGGAAATCCGAACCTGTCTGAGTAAGAGCAGTGCTATTTGCATAAATGTACTCAGTTGACAACTGAGTACCGTTATGCAAATAGCAAAATGGAGCCGTGACAGCCCAAAATAAAGGTTGCATCCAGTGCAGGAAGCATGCCAATGGCCAAATATACTGCCATTGAAAATGTTTCCTGATGCAATATGAAAATAAAAATAATTTTTTTCTCCGATTTCCGATGTTTAAGCGTAGCGCAGCGCCTCACAAATGGGCTGCGCTCTAAAACCCAGAAAACTAAAAATTAAAACCCACAAATGTGGATCTTATTTAAATTGTTAATGTACAATGCAAGGGAATGGCAGGCTGAAGACAACATGGCCACCGAGTAGAGGTTGCTAAGGGGGGAAGCTCAGTCTAAGAGATGTAACCAAGCATTAGTAGGCAATCCTATGTAAATGAGGGTTAGGATAGTGAATCGCAAGTTTACATAGCAAATGAGCACAGTCAGTGGAGTGTAGGAGTAGGATAAGGGGAGTAACAGAGTAGAAGATAGGTGACATCATGAGGGGGGTATGTATGAAAGAAGTGAAGCTTATTGGAGCAGAGTGGCAGGTGTCTGCTGTCATTTACACATCATGGAAAGAGGTGTGTCAACAGGTAGGCTAGGTAAAGGCAAGAAATGGAAGGTGTATGCCGTGGATAACACCAAAGTTTCTTGCTGAGCATGCATGAGCGGGTGTGCGCGCCTGTAAAGCTCAGTAAGACAGAGTGCACGTGTGTAAGCATGAGTGCGCGCGTTTAAGCCTGAGTAAGCGTGTATAAGGCTGTTTAAAAATTTGTAAGCACGTTTGCGCCGGTGTGCGTGCATTTTAACCCGAATAAGCAAGTTTTAGTCCATGTAAGCATGTGTGCGTGAGTGTTAGCTGCTGTGCGCATGTTTGCGCTTGTGTGCACGGCGCTCCCACCTGAGGAAACAGAAAGGAAAAAGGAAGCACAACAAATAGTAGGAAGCTAACAGAGAGTACTAGCAGAGCTAGCAGGTGAAAACAATCAGAATCAGGCAATTACACAGGCAGTATACTAGCCCAGCCCAGCCTAGCACTTAAAACTCTGCAAACAACAGTCCATTATGTTTCTCACAACAGACACTGCAGTAAGCTAATAGAAGTGAAAACTGAAAAAGCTTTACTGAGACAAAGAAATGTTAGGGGCTGCCATTGCTGTTATAAGGTGACATATGCAACATGCTGAGGGTGGTGACAATGGAAATGCTTCTGGACAACCCACAGTGAGGAGACGGAGAAGAGTGTACAGGCCCAGGGTAACCTACCAGGGGCTGCATGAGCTGGAGATAGTGGAGCACTATTGAGCGGACAGAGACCTCCTGCAGCAAATTGTTGAGCTGTGCAGGCCATGCCTCACACACAGAACCAACAGAGGGGAACCCATCCCAGTGGAAACCAAGGTATGTGTTGGCCTAAGAATATTAGCAACAGGTACCTTCCAGAGACCAACTGGTGATATGATGGGGATATCACAGGCATCAGCATCCAGGGTACTGTGCCAGTTCCTGGATGCCATGTCAGCACATGGCGGTGATCATGTATATTTCCCCAATTCCCATGAGGTATTGGCCAGCAATATGCGTCTCTTCCAGCAAATAGTGGAATACCCTGAGGTAGTGGGTGCAATAGGCTGCATGCACATATGCATCAAAGCACCAGCCAGCGAGCGGGGTAGGGTCTACTTCAACAGCAAGGGCTTCCCCTCCATCAACTGCCAGGTCGTGTGTGATGCCCAGGGCATAATACTGAATGTGTGTGCAGGCTGCCCTGGAAGCTACCATGATTCCCATATCTGGCATCTGACACAGCTGTACCAGACATTTGCCAATAGAGAAATCCCACATGGTCACCTAGTGGGGGATGCTGGCTATGCACTGGAGCCGTGGCTGATGACACCCATCAGAAATGCACAAAAACCTGACAAGAATGCCATAATGAGGCACACGCACAAACACGTAATGTAATAGAGCATGTGACTGGGCTGCTCAAGTCATGGTTCCAGTGCCTGGACACATCTGGTGGAGCCTTGCAGTACTCGCCAACTACATGTACCCAAATTGTCATGGTATGTGCTATGCTACATAATATGATCCTGCAAAAACAGCTACAGCAGGACCAGCATAGGCCTGGGCCAAACAGCCCCCCCACCATTGCCAAGGCCATCACAGGCAGAGCGTGAATCGGAGGAGGAACAACCTGAGCCTGCCCCAGTAGGAAGAAGGAGGCATGCCCTGTATGCTTTGGCCTTGGCAAAGAGGCAACACATAGCACATACACTGGCTCAGTAGGAACTCTGGAAATTATACCTCTCTCTGACTCACATATATAGTAAAAGGGATGCCTAAGTTGACACTACCTGCTTTCAAACATGTACAGGGAGTGTAGTATGTGCATCCAACATAGGCAGCCCTGCAGCACCACCTAAGGCATGATTGCCATGTGTTAAGCAATATAAAGCAATGCTAAACAGCATTTACCACCATTTAGTATATGCAAAGAAAATCGCACACACCAACTAGCACAACTGTGGTAAATGTTGAGTAATATTGGGCAATGTCCAGCATTGTTGGTGAATATTGAGCAATGTCGGACAAGCCTGGTCTAAGTAGGGCATAGCTGAACAAAAGCCAACATGCTCATATTTGTTTAACTGACCCTAAGCAGTCTGGTCTGCTCAGTATGAAAATATAAAGCAGTGATGGGCGTCGAACCCAGGATACTGTGCACTATATTCAAAGTACTGAACCACTAAACCATGACAGTACTGCAGTGGTCAGCCTGTATGAAGGAATGTTGATAAGTCTATGCAAAGTATCTCATGGAAACCCTGCAGGCACAGCATAATCCCTGTCGAGTTATGACACAAAGGTGAGTCCTGCAGTAAGAACAGAACCTGACTTCCAACAGACACAGTATAAATGTTAATATTGGTCATGTTCACACACATCAACAAATGTAGTGTACCTCAGATAGCAACATACTGAAAGGTCACACTGGGCATGCTCACACACTTGAATAAATGAGACAAATGTCAGGCAGCAAAACACGGAAAGCCTGAACTCGGCATGCTCACACACTTAGGCCATGTCTGAGTACAGCAGTGGGCCACGCATATCTGGAAGTTGCATCTGTTAACCCAGCAACCTGTCACTATCCAGCAATCCGCTCTGTGCACACAGTTGTATGACAACAGACACATCTATAAAATAGTGGAACCCTGCCATAATCAAATATGTTCTGCAGATACCAAAGTTGTTCATAGAAACTGGTAAAGCAAAGATGATAAAGACCTGCAAACAGTATCAGCAATAAACATTGTGCATCCTGAACATTAGCATAGGTTCAGAGGTTGATACTAGGCTATCTACCCTAGGGCATGTACAAGCCTAGCCAGAGTGTGTTTGGCATTTGCAATCCTGTCAGATAACTACACTGTGTGTGTGAATAGTAGGTCACACAAGATAGCCCATGTATGTTTAGGCTAGTGTGCCTCTGTTTAGCAGGGACACAGAAGATATCCCAAGAGTAAACATACGATCACCCATACAGTCATCAAGATGTCTCCTGTAGGTGGCCAGTGGATGGCTCTGCCTATGTGAAACTGGGATTACAATCTGGAGTGAGTGGAGGCTCTGGGATAAGAATCTGTCCCTCCAGCATGTCCTATTAACATCTGTGCTGAGGTATACGTCCCTGGAGTGTGTAGCTCCAAGAGAGTCAGATATCCTGAGGTGGAGCATGTCCAGTAAATCTGGGTTGGGTATATCTGCAAACAACAGGCACACATCATATCCGAGTAGGTGGTAAGCGTCTGAGTACAGCTGGAGTTACTGCATCCGAACTGTGCAGGGCATCTGTGTGAGTCCCTAGATCTGCTTGGTGAGGAACTTCTGTGGCCAGTACAGTTGCTGCAGGTGTCGCGTAAGGTACACCCCAAATGTGGCATTGTAACCAAGCATGGTTGTGATGAGTATAGGGGCACAATGACCTCACTCGATCTAGATGTAAAACCATATGAGATAAGGTGGCCCACATAGAAGATGTGTCCAACCACTTTGGCAATGTGAATGTCAAAGGCAACAGTACGAACAAGTCATGTCCCCAAACCCCTAACAACTCCTACCATATATAATGGAGTACTACCTATGTGGTGATGTGTGAGCATGTTGTTATTCCCAAAGGGGGTGACTATGCAACTAATGGCATTTAGCTGTAGGGCATGGCTCAGGCACCAGTCATCCATTTCTGTGAGACCCTGTTTGAGTATGCATGTGGCAGCTGGAGAGTTGATCATGGCACCCAGTTTGCAGTCAAGTGCAAACATGTTCAGCCATATTCCCCCTGTGGTAGCCTGTACATCAGACAAATATATACTGAACAAGAGAGGTCCCAGGACCAAGCCGTGTGGGATGCCATGTGTAACTGGTGTATAGTCAGACATGACTCCTGCAATTCTGACCATGTGGGTGCTAGCCCTGATCCAGGTATCAATCCATCGTGTGAGATATGTGTCCATATCAACGCTGGTGAGCCTATGCATAATGGCCCAGTGGGTTATTGTGTTGAAGGGTTTTGTAAGGTTCAGGTAGGCTGTGTGGACAACCATCCCTATGTCAATGGATCTGTTAACTGTTTAAAGAATACAAACAGGTTCAAGAGGCAAGATCTGCCCACAACGATGCTAAAATGTGTAGGACACAGTGTCTGTAGGTTCCCGATGTCTATGTGTATGAGTCCCATGACAATACACTCCAAAGCTTTGCAGAACAGGCTAGTTAGGCTTATAGGGCAATATTGTCTGTGGTCTATTGTAGCACCAGCTCTGTGGAGTGGGATCACTGTCACTGTACGCCATTCCTTGGGTACATATCCTGTAGTAACTCTGATATTGAACAGTGATGTAATGTGAGGGTTACGTCTGTCATGAAGCTCATGTAAGATGCAGGCCAGAACACCGTCTGGTCCCATTGATACTGTGATGTACGCTTTGGGGAGGGAAGCACTCACCTGATACTGTGTGATGTCAGGGAGGTTATGCTCTGTTGGGATGGATAGTTGCTCCTTAGGGGGGATGGAGGGAGACATCTTCACTGAACCTGTTTGCCAGGATGTTGGCAATGCCAGTGGGTTCAGGGTACATTTAGTCAGTATGCAGTAACTCACAGCATATCAGTGAGTGTCCAGCCAGGTTCCTGACATAACTGAAGAAGACCGTGTGATAGTCCTACATGTCTGGTGCAATTGTCCAGTAGAAGCAGTCCTTAGAAAAGTTCATGAATGATCGTAGCTGTCTGCTAGTACACATCACAGATGCCTTCCCAGTCTGGGATTGTGCTCTATCATGTAGTAGCATCCTCCTGATATTGTACAGCTTATTAATGGCTGGGATCTACCAGACAGGTCCCCTGCCATTGGAGTAGTGAGTCCTGTTGTTATTTGGGATAGCACAATCCATGCAGGATACCACCTTGCTTTGGTGAAGTGAGACGTTGGCTCATGAGAAGTTCACCAAGATTACCCAGGATGGGTGTGTGAAGGGTATATGTATATCCAGTGAGATACATGTATGTACTGACCTTACCCATGAGGGGTATATCGCTGGTGTGGAATATAGAGTCCCCATGTTGGTGATGATCAGGTCCAATATGTATTCCCCCTTGTGGCTGTGCTGACTGTTTGTGCCATAGCATATGAGTCTACAAATTGTAGTGACTGTTGGGTGAGGGTGTTGGGGCTTGAGTAGTATCCCCAGTCAATATTTGTGTATATGAAGTCACCCAATATAATGGTGTTTGTGGAGACCTTCATATTCTCCATAGTTCCCATGAAAGCCGAGTGTGGCTCCTGAGTTTGGGAGGGTAGCCTGTAGCAGGATAGCAATATCTGAACAAACTGAAAGGCAGTTTTGCACAGTGGTAGTTGTATATGTATGGTCTGTGATGCTTTGTGCAGTGCTACTAACCCAGAGGTGTGTGTATCTGTGATGTATATGGATACTCCCCCTAGTTGTGTTGTCTGTTCCAAGTCTTGTTGTCAGAAAGCATGGTATGAAACATAACCTGGTAGTGCTGGTGTGCATAAGTGAGCCTGAACCAGGTGTCTGTTAGTGCACAGATATTGCTATCCTCCATACTGAGGAGAGTCCTGAGTGGCCGCAATATGAGGGTAACACATCTGGCGTTGAGCAGCATTACCCTTAGTTTCATTTAACCTGTAATGTCTATGGAGGTGGGTTTGTCTTTTGAGCCCTGCTGAAAAAAGGCACTATGGTGGTAGCAAGAGCCTTAGCCAGCATTCAAAAGTCCAAGGGTGACAGGTGCAAGCTGTCCATAGTGAAGCTATGTGGCATGTTGAGCATGTCACCACAGGCTGACAGACACTGTATCCCCTATGAATGAAACAAATTTGTTAGGCAACCGTTAAACGTGATATGTTTGTCTGTATACTGTGACATCATAATTGGTGGGTGTAAGATGCTAGACAAGGTCAGGGTCATACTGGCCTGGACTACATGATCAGAGTGTTCCTCCATTTATCATGTCATGTGGTCCAGTGAGTAATGTCTGAGGTTTTACGCACCAGCATGGACAATGATGGTGCCAGTCCTGTACTTGCTTTGGAGTGACCTGACTGCCTGTGTTATGTGGCAGATCCTGGCACCCAACAGACAGCTCAAAGTGACTATTCCCTTGTTAGGGCTGGTGAGTGGTACATCAGTGTGTCTGACGATAAGTGTCACCTATTACAAGTGTATTAGGTGTGTTGTTTAGCCCAAAGGGCAGTGACTGTGTGGCACACTGACATTGTGAACTATGTGATATGTGGGTATTGTAGTGGGGTAGCAGTTGTGTGTGTGTCTGCTTTGGAGGTCTCTGCTGCTTAGGTAGAGTACAATTACAGCATCCAAGTATGTCTATGTGTGATAATGTGGTTTGAGTGCTGTCACTAGAGGATATGTGAGACTGATATGTGGTGTGTGTGGTTACCTTCACCACCTGATAGACTGTGCCAGTCATGGGTCGAGAGAGTTCAGCACCCTGTATGTCTCTATAGGTGCATCTCACACATATATCTGAGTTTGTTGGGAGGAGGAGAGGGTTGTCTGTGTACATGAGGCAGATGTGACATTGTGTCAATATCACAATATTCACCAGCTGGACTGGAGAGTACACACAAAACTGACCCCTGGACATGCCAGGATATTATGATGACATACTCTGTAGCCTGATCACAAAGGATCAGTAGGGTGTTAAGTGTGTAAAAGAGTATAACAGGGATTAGTGCTCATGTGTGTTAGTGTTTTGTAAAGAGTAGCTGAGAAGGAGTCCAGACTGAATCATGACACCTCCTTCAGCTATGTCATAAATAGCAATGTACACCCATATATGTCCTGAGTCAGGGCCAACTGTACCTGACTGACAATGCCGACATCCTAACAGACAGGCCCATATGTACATACCCACCTCCCACTGACAATAGGCCATATCATCATACCAGGAGATATCACATGTAGAATGGATGAGCAGCTACCCCCACTGCCAAAAGCATGGCAGCAAGTGGAATACATTGATTCACAATATGTGTCATGCACAAACTACAGAACAAACAGATCCTGCACCTGAACAGTGAGCTGAGTCTCACCCCCTACACAGGATGTGGAACTGTTGAATGTGTCACAGCAACATATGGCACTCCCCACAAGTGTTGGTGCACAACACACCATGGGAAGTCAAGTCCAGTATGCCTGTGAAGTCTGATCTGCAAGGTCATGGAGTCCATCATGGTTGCAGTCATAAACAGAGCTATTGGTAGCTGACATGCACACAACCCTACCAACTGTGGTATGTTCATGTGCGGATCATGGTTCCCAAACATGCTAGACTGTTTGCAAGGCAGCCACCCAGGACATACATCAATGAACATCTACACATGTCTCACATAGACTTTGAATAGCCCTTTATCAACATCCCAGACACATGTAGTATCCACAAAACCAACAAGCTCTGTATAAATATATGTTGACATATGATGGAATGTCAATGTGTCCACAGATAGATCACACAAGGTAAGGATTATGAGGTCTTTTTCAAGCTGTTGACACCTGCTGACCCACATGGACCATTCCCGGAATGGCATAAAACAAAGTGTACACACATCACCATGTCCAGTCTGATGATGTCACCATCCTATAAATACAGCAGGAGAAGGCAAATCAGCCAGTAAAGCAAATAGCGTGCCATGTTAATGCATTTCTCTCTAGTATCATAACATAGTTAGGAAGGGGTTTGAATCCTGCAAACAGTAAGTGTTGTGGGGGGGGGGTTGTGTATGTGTGCAGTTTTCTTTGAGAGGTGTTCCCTTTTTGGAGACTGGGAAAACTCACTAAAAGAGGTACATTCCTCTTTGGAAAGTCTGATGATGTCACCATCCTATAAATACAGCAGGAGAAGAGAAACCAGTCAGTAAAGCAAATAGCGTGCTGTGTTAATGCATCTGTTTCTAGTATCATAACATAGTTAGATAGGGGTTTGAATCCTGCAAATGCTCACTGTGTGTGGGGGGGAGGTGTGTATGCGTGCAATTGTCTTTGAAAGGAGTGCCCTTTTTGGAGACTGGGAAAACACACTAAAAGAGGTACATTCCTCTTTGGAAAGACTGATGATGTCACCATCCTACAAATACAGACGGAGAAGGGAAACCATCCCGTAAAGCAAATAGTGCATCGTGTTAATGCATCGCTCTTTAGTATCATAACATAGTTAGGTAGGGGTTTGGATCCTGCAAAAGCTGACTGTGTGTGTGTGTGGTGGTTGTGTGTATGTGCACAATTGTCTTTGAAAGGAGTGCCCTTTTTGGAGACTGGGAAAACACACTAAAAGAGGTACATTCCTCTTTGGAAAGACTGATGATGTCACCATCCTACAAATACAGACAGAGAAGAGAAACCACCCAGTAAAGCAAATAGCGCGCCGTGTTAATGCCTTGCTCTCTAGTATCATAACATAATAAGGTAGGGTTTGGATCCTGCAAATGCTGACTATGTGTGTGTCAATGTTGGTCAATGTGGTGTGGGTTTTGCTTTTACTATGGTATGACATATTATGATTACAACAGTAAGTGCATTGCACACATCAGGTATCTGCGTGGCAAATATATATGTGTACATGTCCCCTCAATAAGTACATAGGTGTGAAGCCTGCATACTACATGAATACATTTGTTTCCATTGACAGGTTGTGTCGCTGCTTCTCAGATCGTAGGTCACATATGTATGTATGTGACAAGGCCATCCACTGTTGTGATCTGTGGCCAAGGTAATCTGTGCCACACACACCCATGACAGTTACCTAAGAGTAGTGTGAGTGAGGGTATATGTCTGGGGTATATGTCAGACATGTTCATATACAATAACGACTGCCAATAATGGACAGTCTTTATAGGTGTACAACTGCCTTGTGGATATGCATTCAGGCTTCTAATGTTATGGATATGTGGATACCAAGGGACACATGACATAACATGAGGCCGTATGTACACATTGGTACCCAACATACATGTTGAGGGCTACCACCTATGTGGTACTGACGGGATAGTATGTATAGTACATGTGGATGACTATGCCATAGTCGGCTTACTGCTATACAGCATGTATCAGACAACAGGTATCTGTCTGTATTATACCCTTGTGTAGAATATGCGTCCCATCCAGGGAATGCATTGTAGGCCAATGCATGCATTTCCAGATATGGATGGACACATCCCTAGTGTGTTTGCATGTATCTAAGGGGGCTATATGCCAAACAGGTGTGGTCACAGGAATGGGTGGAGGTCATTACCACTGGTCAGTGTAATAGTGTAGCACCGGAAGGATCCAACTGTTACTGAGTTCCCTACGACTGTGTGTCATTTGTCAGGACATCGTCCAATGATTGCTTATAGTCATGCTGTTGAGGTTGTATATACTACCAGACCACAAATCATTGACAGATATTAACAGTATCACCCATGTCATACACACGTCTACCCATGTTGGTACATAATTGTAGTAGAATGCATCCTGTCCATTGAAAGATACTATGAGATGTTAACAATGTGTACGACAGGGTATGCCACATGTCCCATGTGTCCACTATGCATGTACATGCAGACAGTGTGCACCCACCATGTTCATAGATGTACACTTGCTAATCTGTACTGCACACATCAAACATGTACTGTCCACTCACTAACACATGCTGGCAACACATTACACTTCAGCCAAGTGGCACATGGGTGGACAATACATACTCAGACCTAACAGTGGTGTAAACAATGCTACATTGACAATCAGAGCTTTGATGCATAATGTCTGCTCAGATATACCTACAAGGATGTCATTACACTTTCCTGTTGACAACTTGCTAATATTGCTACACTGCTATAGTGTCACCCTGTGCATCAGCACCATGTTAGCCTGTTCCTCCATCAATGTTACAGATGACAGGAGGCGACACAGGTATCATCATATGCACAGGGCATTTTGTTGTTTGCCAGAGCCTGACATTGACCCATCCAATCGACATGTCTGTGTGTGTGTGTGTGTGTGTGTGTGTGTGTGTGTGTGTGTGTGTGTGTGTGTGTGTGTGTGTGTGTGTGTGTGTGTGTGTGTGTGTGTGTGTGTGTGTGAGGGACAACAGTAAAGCATGGGCCAATGTTGATGCAATGTGTGTGTGTATCTGTGAGCCCTAGTTGTTTGGTTAATGTGTGTGTGTCTGCATGCACACAGCTCCACCATGTGGCTGCCATATATGGTAGTTTGTGGGACAGCCACAGACTGCACCTGCTAGGCTGTACAGATCACTATCTCTGGCCACAGACACAATACCTGTGCCTGGCAGGGGTGCTATGGACAGTATCGGGTACCAACCATGACTGGGTACTGTCATCAGAGGCAGAGGTATGATGACTGGACCCATGTCCCTGCTGGGACTGGCCAGAGCCACGTGCATGTGGTCTACTGGGATGGTCAATGGACAGGCCAGCCCCAGCATTGCTGGGGCTGGTACTGCCGCTATGGGAGTGGCTGTGAACTGTGGGCCATCTGCGATGACTGCCAGCTGTTGCTGTTGCTGGCATGTGTCCGTGTCAACATCGCAACCGTCCCGCACGGTCCTGGCTCATGGAAGACATATTGTGGAGGGCATCTAATGTCTCCCCCCAACGTCTATCAATGACTTTGGTGTAAGTCCTGATAGCACCGGCAAGGTCACGGATGCTGTCATTGATAGCAGTGTAATGTGCCCTCTGCGCCCTAAGTCCCTGCCTGGTGTACCATTCCATATGTGCCTGAGCCTGCATTACAGCCCGGAACATACTGGATGTTGTAAGACCTGTGAGGGCATGCCTGCCAGGGGCAATATGACCAGCGGTGCTCCCCTGAGAACCCCTGGACCTCTGCCTATGTGGTACCATTCCAGGAATATGGCTATGGCTGCTGTGAGGGGATGCAAGTGCCATGGGTACCACACTCTCCTGGTCAATGCCAACTGTATGCTGTCCCTCGCCTATGGACATTGGTGGTGAGGGATGTATTGAAAGTATGAGTGTGTGCATAGATGGGGTTGAACACTGTGTGCTGTCCATTGGCGGACCAACGACAGACCCTGTCAAACCTTCCTGTGCCAAAATACATGTCTCATCATCACCACTATTCATGGTGTTGGCTTCAGGTTCCCTGCTGCTTGCGGCCAGCCCTAACTCAGCACCTGTAAGTGGAAGACAGGAAACACACTTTACGGTCTGCACATGAACTCATGCGCACATGCACACATGCACACATGCACACATGCACACATGAACACATGAACACGTACACACATGAAAACGTGCAAACATGCACACATACACATGCACACATGCACACATGAACACATGAACACATGCACACATGCACACATGCACACATGAACACGTGCACACAGGAACACGTGCAAACATGCACACATACACATGCACACATGAACACGTGCACACATGAACACATGAACACTAATACACTCCTCACTACAGCACATACACACACACACCAGCAATCCAAAACATACTCTATAGTGGATGAAGGTGGGTGTCAGTATCACAAGGTAAACAGCCACCACACCTGTCAGCATGCAGAATATGTGTTGCACAACACCATGCAGTGCAAGTGTAGATGCCCCTATTTAATGGCAGTATACATGCCTTTGATGCAACTGTGTAGTTCAGTGATTGGCTACACCCTGGAACACAGTGTGTACATGGACACAACATTGCTGTGCAGGTATTATCAGCTCTGCAATGCCTTGTGCACCATCACTCACAAGTATACATGCCATGGCTGCATGTGTTATCTGTGTGACACATAGATATCCATGTCTGAGTACAATGTCTGTGTCCATAGCAGATAATAGTGGGCACGGGTGTAGCACATGCATGCTATGTACACACACGGGATGAGTGGTGCATGTTGACGTGAAGGAATCCCAGTGCTCGACATGGCCAGTGTACAGTGGTTATGGTGAGTGTGTGACATATTGCATATATGTTGGTGCCAGACATGGCATGGCATGCTACATGACTGTAACATCAAACAGCACACATACCCAATGTGTGTCAGGGACCTATAAACCCACTAGCATTCCAGGACATATATGTGACACTTTGTTTGGATGGTGACTGCTGTGCATATTGTGTATACTGGCATTTGTAAGCACACACACAGCATGCTATGCATGTTGTGTATAGGTGCATATGTTTGCACAAACACAACATTGAGGTGCAAAGCAATGACTGCTATGAGTAGTACTGTGGTGACTGTAATTGGATCGGGTGTAGTACCCTGTGCCATCATCAACATGCATCTTGTGGTCACTCACAGCTACTAATGTGTGCAAGACCACTGCCTAGCATGCTGTACCTGAACTGCAGTGCCGTGGCTATGTTCACAATTACACATCCACCTTGTACATGGGTGTGTGAGGTGCCCAATAGGGAGCATTGCCTAACATGTCTGTGTTATGTGTTGCAGAGTGTTGCACAGCCCCATGATAGGCCTCCACCCCTGAGGTACATCATATGTGTGTGCATGACATGTGGGATACTGAAGTGTGACCTTACAGCGGGTGTGTGGTAATGCCAAATGTAGCATGTTTTCGTGTACTGCATATGATAAACGTGTTCTGTTGTGTACAGCTGTAGCAACTATGCATATCCAATGTGCAGTACAGTGTTGCCACAATTGTATCTGCTGCACTGTGCATTGCATGTGATTGAGTCAGCTACTGACTTTACTGATATGATTGATGTCTCACAGCAAACATGCACGGCATGCATTATGCATAGGTGTGTTACATGTACATGGCCTGCACCTCACCTATGACATGCACATTTCATTACCATTATTAAAGCGTTAACACACTCACCAGCATATAGTCTGCCCTGCTGTCACACCAGAGGGACCTACAAGAATATGACACAGTTTGTCAGTGGCCACAACTGTGGCATTGCTACTGTGAGTGTGTTAAACTATAGTGGAACAACAGTCAGCAGTCAGAGGTGTACAGATACTATTCCAAATATCAGTACTGCACATGATAGGCAGCACAACTGCTAAACACACAATAAACATCTCACATATGCATATGCTAACTATACAGGTAACGGTAGTCTACAGCTAGGGCATCTTACCTGCACGCTCCATGTCATCCTGCTGTGTGGCTCCAGCCTCCATGATGACACATGTGTGATGCTGTTGCTGCTGTATGCCAGGAGCCACCACGCTTAGGAGCAGCTCCTTCACTCTGGTGAGGGGGGATGTATGGCCGCCCCACTACCTGTGACAAGCTGTTGCCTAAGGATATCAGATGCACACCGCCGGACATGTCTAATTAAATCACTGCAGTGATGGCGTACCTGCTCATATATCCGGTTATGCATGCCTATGTCATTTACCCAGTGAACAAGTTCTTGCCACAGTGCAGTACGCTCATGGTGGTGCTGGCTGGCCCTGGAAAAAAGCAGGTTATAGTGCTGCACCAGGCTGTTCTGGATTTCCTGCTCCTCCGCAGCTGTGTATGATGGATTGTGTTGATGAGCCATATCCCTGGAAGACAATTAAACAATATGTGTGAGCAAGTCATGTGGCACACTTAACATTATGAAGTACAGATATCACTTAACTGCCATATATAGCATCTATCTGTCTATCAGAGGATACACATGTTCAATATCACATATCAGTGCTCATCCCACAACTGGCTGACAGTGCCTGCCACACTCCATTTCACAAACCAGTATACACCAGTAGTCGGCACACTGTTTGGGATACAATGCATGACCTCACCCCGGGGGTACATATCAAGCTAATGCTTGAAGAGATATGTCATCCAATGCAATGAATGCAAAGTACATTTACAGTATTACCAGCAAACCACCCTAGTCTTTCATGCCATACCCCTACCTAGCATATGTGCACGGTTGTTAATATAGCTGGCATACTGCTGTAACAGAGTATACATGTTGCTAGGTACACACACATACCCTGTAACACACATGTGATTGCAGGCATGGTACAGGCATCATTACACACACATCAGACATACATACAACACACAAATGTATGCCGACACAGATGAGCATTACCTGTGTACCTTATAGTACTGTGTGCCCCTACTTACAGATACCTATGCCTGAGGTATGTAATCTGTGCAGACTACAGGAAACACACAGGAGAGTGTTACCAGGGAATGTGAACATACACCATGCTGTGCTATTTAGGCCTACAGCTTCAGGTAGTACAACAGTTCATATGTGAGCTGGATTCACCAGCAGTACCACTTACTGAGCATACATGTATTGCTTCAGACTACATTGGGACACCACAGTCGTACACAAGGAACTATGTCACAACATATGCCATCCTACTATGTCTGCATCCCAATAACTGACACATCTTTCTCTGGCCTCACACCTAGGACACACACTACCATGACAGACACAACCTCACACTAAGCTAACACACCTTTACAAACCTTGCACGCAGTCACTGTCACACTTATTCCACCTCACATAGCAGGTATTGCACTGAGTACATGTGTGTGTGCATTGTGTCATAGGTAGGTAATACGCTATTGGCCCTAGGGCCTAGAACAGCCTAGCCATATGCTACCCTGCCCTTTGACACACATGTAATGTGATTTCACTTGCTCCTGTCAACCGGATACACAGAGGTGACTCCCAGGGCATATTACCAATCTCCAAATCAATCATCAGGGGTATGTATGACATCTGCTATTGAGGAGCCTTATTTGTTAATGCTGGGTGGTTCAGTCCAGAGTATGGCAAATTTGTGGATAGGAACCTGTACCTCCAGCATGTGCTGTTTAGTGCCTGTAGCTCAGTCCCACAGCGTTTAATCACCACATGACATATACCAGCACTGCTTGCTGTCTGCAATGCCACACACTACCACCTATGTTTATATGTGCACATAGCAGCCTTCAACAACATACATATGTCCAGCCTTCACTAACAGTTGCAGTATGTCCCTTGCCCTATGCAAATGTGCATGTACATATAGATACTGACTGCTGCCACATATGGATGATTCACAGTATGTAGAGTACCCTTCAGACACATAATTCGGATGTCAGCAAATACATATATGTAGCATACCTTACCTTTGTATTCCCCACCTCATCTGTTGTAGGTTTATTGTTTTTTTTGTTTTTTTTGGTTTTGGTTTCCCCTGTGTGTTGGTCTTTCTTTTCAGTGTCTGTCTCCTACTGCCTGTTTGTATCCATCTGTCTGTCTGTCTGTCTGTCTGTCTGTCTCTCTCTCTCTCTCTCTCTCTCTCTCTCTCTCTCTCTCCCAGTTGGTGCAATGATATTATTGCATGTGTTTACAGCAGATACAGGCTGCTTTTCTAGGTATCTACACATGTGCATGTGATGACCTCTGCACCAATTGGTGCCCACCATTTAATAATTGCATGCAGCTTGCTGTGTGGTAATTGCAGTTCTCACTGTGATTTCAGGACACTGCTATAAAATGATAGGTTAGGTAGGTGAAGCCCTTTCAGTTTTGCAAGGTGGGGACCATGCTTGTTTGCTGTGGACACTGCTGTCTCAGTCAGAAGGTTGGTATATGTCTCATATCTGCAGCAGGGTTGTAGCCATTGGAATGCATGTTGTACTGACACCTGACTGTTGCTTCTTCCAGTACTCTCTTTTCAGTGTGTAGGTTTACTCACACCTCCTAATGCTAACACTGGAGACATGGGAGTATGTAATTTCTTTTCAAATTAGAGAAATAACTGGCATACAACAGTAGTTATTGCAATGTATTCCTATGGCTTTCCTATTTTCCCTTTACATTCACTCGTAATGCATGCTATATTTCTTTCAGCACCAAGTTATTGCATATCTGCTGTGGCTTAGTGGTATGTCATGCAGACTGGTGAGTCCAAGGTCTGTGGTTTGAGACTGACAGGTGTATTTTATTTTGCTACTGAGCAATACAAGGGCCCTGTCATACAGAGTGACTAAGGCACTTTTAAGCAGTTGTAAGTGGGTTTGCGCAGGTTTGCGTGACTCTTAGCTATGCTTAGCTAAGCGCACACATGTGCACACTCACTTAATCCCACTTACTACTGTTTAAGAGTGCTTACTCCTGCTAACCCCCGCGCTAATTTATTTTAAAAAAAAGAAAATGGGGTGATAGGAAAGTGGTGAAAAGGGGGCACAGAGAGGGAAAGACAGTAGGGAAACAAGCTCGGGATGTGCAGGAAGGGTGTAAGGAAGGCCCATAGCTGTCCATTTCTTTAACAGCAGCAGCTGTGCATATGTTGAAAATTAGGAGTGAGATTTGAAACTTTCCACCCCTTAGAGAGGTGTGAGACATGTGTGCAAAATGGGAAGCTATGTATGGGGCGTAATTTTTTTTCTGGTACAGATTGCCCTTTTTTTTTCCAGGTGAGAGTGGTAAGTGAGGTAGAGGAAGTAGGTATATGTGGGGAGGTAGGTTAGGGAGGTAAACAGACAAGACAAACAAGATGCATACAGGGGCAGAATTTGACACATGGGGTGGGTGAACACAATTGATAGGGAAGGTTATTTGGAAATCGCAAGCCCATAAGCCCACAGACAGTAACAGTGGAACTGAGATCCCCACCCATGGGCAGTCACCACTGCACCTTCACAGCCCCGAGGATGGCTGTGCTGGGGGCTGAGTAGGATGGGCAGGCTCACCCAAGAGATGCGCTACTCTTGCTTCAAGCTGGCATAGGGGATCAGTGACTGAACGCTGGATCTCCCTACACACCACAGCTCGGACCCTGCGAAGGGTGACAGGTGGCCCTTCTCCGCCCATGCTTTGCACAGGGGGGGATGAGCCCCATCCCCTGCAGTGCTTCCACCTGAAGGTGGCACAGGACCAACGGAGGAGGGGAGCCTAGGCTGGGCACCAGAGCTGCTGGTGCCAGGTGCACTCACCTGCTGAGGAGGGACAGGTGGGTCCTCTGGGACCGGCCTTCCCATACGTTCTGTGATTAGGTGTGTTTAATTACAACATAAACAACAGCATTCCAGATTAGTTGTAACAGCATGCAGTAATATTCCCATTAACTCAACACACCAAGGTTCCAACAGTTGAACAGCAAGCATAACACATGCATATATTGAATGACAGTAGATATTCCAACAGCATGCAGGGATGTTTGGTAGCAACAGGCCTCCATGAATGTGGTGTTTGAACAGGGCACATGCATCAACACGAATGCAAATATTTATAAAACAATAGGACATATGTCCCAACAAATATTTAAGATTACATATACCCATTGAGGTGTGGCATTGCATGGTTTATGCACAAACAGTAGGGTGTAGAAAAAACCTCCGTTAACATCTACTAAACACTTTTACTCTACACTACATTCCTAGTGACTGCAGGTGTACATTCCCTACATGTATTATTACACTTGCCACCATACATTAGGTTGTGTGGTGGGTTTGGCTAGTTCAATATATCTACTTGACCTATATCTGACATACTAACTGTCCAAGATGCAGATGTTACTGCTACATATTTCATGGTTGCATTTATATTTCTTTATCTACATATCTGGATGTTTTCACATGACATTTTCACTTCAATTTGTACAGAACCCTGCATTTATTGAAGCACACTCTCTTTTCTGGGGAACATATTAGCATGCTACTAGTGTGCAAGATTTACTTATGCATGCCAGCCAGTAACTGACTGTTGAGAACTGTATATATGTTTCACAGCTACTAGCACTTCCATCACCCACTTTATATGGGACTGCACAACTGTGGGTTGCCAGTACCTTTTCAAACATTACTGTTTGTATAATGCAAGGGTACAACAACATTTCAGACTCTGTGACACAGACACACTCTGGGTTTTAGACCTTTATTAATGACATTATATACTTTTCCACAGGCTCACTACTTTATTTGCTTTAACGGTGTATATAGCAGACATTTTCAAGACATATTATACCTTTATTAATAGGTTAGAACAATCTTTTTTCAGGCTCACTCACTTATTTTATTTGGCAGTGCCTGCAGAGATATTATTCCAGACATATGTTACCTTTCTTAATGGGTTACTACACTCTTTTTCTGCCTCTCTGACATTTTTATCTGACAGTACATGCAGAGGACTTATTCAGGCATTTTATGGCTGTATTATTGGACTACAACACTTTCTTTCATGCCCTCTCCCATATTTTATATAACAATACATGCAGAATAATCACTAACCTGCCTGGTGGTGCAGCCTTAGCAGCCTATCAGCATAGGTTTGCTGATTCGTACCACGGTCACCTGCAGTTGTAAAGTAAAGGAAGGGATATTGAGACATACCTATCCATTATACATACTCCATTATCAATTCTTACATACTGCATTCCATGGCTACATACTTAGTTGTGGGGCATCATGCATCCCACGGGCCTCCTGTATCCATTGGTTCAGGCAGTCCTGCTCTCATCTCTCCAGGTCTGCATGGTGGTGATGGACCTGCTCACCAGTCCGAGGAATGCCTGTGGCACTGGTGAGGTCACGAGCTAACCGGTTCCAAGCCTCTCCCTTGTACTCCGTCCCTTGGAACTGGCCCTGCAGGAGTCTTGACTCGTAATGGTGGACAAGGAGCCAAACCATGTATTTGGACTCCTCGATGCCCCAACGTTGTGCTCAGAAGCGTGTTCCCTCTCCGACACCAGACATTCTAACTGCAGATGTGAGCTACAATCAGTTATGGTGTGTATTCCCACCTGTGGGGCTTAAATATGCTGCATTTCCCGCACTTTTTTGTGATTAGCCGTTTTGTAAAATTCTCGGCTGACTGCAGACCTGCTTAGTAATGGTTAAACTATCATTTGTAAGTATATGAATGTTAACAGTGGATGCTTCCTCTATGCTGTCATGGCTTAGTGGTTCTGTACTTTGCTTCTGATGCACAGAGTTCTGGGTTTGAAACTTGTCATTCATTTTATTTTCATACTGTCCAGACAGGCTAGGGGGTGTGGCTGCATTTAAGCAACTTTGCTCTACATTGCTCCTCGGTGCCCTGGCTGGCACAGCGTGCACATCCGTGCAAACACATTGCGCTAGGTAAAGCGCTTTTAAACTTTGGGCAACTGTATTGCGATGGGTAAAGTGCTATTAAACTATGGGCAACTCTGTTTAGCTGGGTAAAGTGCTATTAAACTATGGGCACCTCTGCTTAGCTGGGTAAAGTGCTATTAAACTATGGGCACCTCTGTTAAGCTGGGTAAAGCGCTGCTTAACGGCAGGCTATTATATATCTGGATCCTTTCAAAATATATTTTTTTTTCACTGATACATTGGCCATTTTACTGCTTTTAATAATATTTTAATCATATATGTCTGGTATTATTTCAAATACTGATTTAAAACCTAAATAAGAAGGGGAGTGGTGGGACTCGAACTGTGAATGCCTCCTCTTTGTGCATACGCTCTACCATTACACTATTGCAATTTGGTGTGATTTGCATAAACATTCTTTCTTATGCTCTTCCATGTTGGAATTGCTAACTATAGCTGAGCAATGGGCACACCCGCACACACACACGCAAATACGGGCAGCTATATCGTGGATTTTAAAAAGATAAATTAATATTTTACTTTCTATAACTGTGATGGGGGTTTACAGTGTCTGGGTGTGTGGTGCTGGGTGCAAGTACATTTGAGCGAACTCACTCTTGTGTGTTGACATTTTGCTTTTACTGCACTTGCAGGGGTGTGGACATTTAGACTGCTCGGCAGTCGGGCACGCCCCCTGCTTTCATACTCGGTCTGTGTAGGAGTTAAGGTTGAGTCAGCATGCCCTTATGAATATTCATGGCACGCTGACGTCATACCATTCAACTGCAGCCTCTGATTAAGACTTATTAAGTCTTACACAGAGGATTCGTGAATCCGGGGGATAATATATGTAAAATTTAGCAATTAACTCTGGTCTCAAAACAATAGAAAGAATCTGCTGGTCCAGACTGCACGGCTTCGAGTTTGAGATCAAACAGTCATACAAGGCTTGACTTGTCAGCTTTCTTCCAACAGAGTGCACTGTGTTACATTTTTGACGTTCAACATTTGACACAATTTTTTTTCCATTTAAGAGAACAAGCCTGTGGCTCATATTAATATTTACAAATGACAGAATTATCTACAAAATTCTATCTAGCTAGGCTGGCAACCTTCATATATACACACACACACACACACACACACACATATATATATATATATATATATATATATATATATATATATATATATATATATATATGTGTGTATGTATATATGGGTCCACTTCTTAATTTCGAAAGGCCACAATCTCGACTTTCAAAATATCAAACTCAGAATGTCAAGATTGTGGAATCTCAAAATATACTAACTCTGAGATCACACTAGAGTGAATAGAATGGTAATAGAGATCGCTATATAGTGCAGAACTGGAACATTACCATTCTTTTCACTGTAGCGCAATCTTGGAGTTAGTATATTTAAGAAGTAGAGTGTGTGGGTGGTGTCTTTTTTTAATTTCGAGATTCCACAATCTCGACATTCTGGATTCAATATCTTGAAAGTCGAGATTGTGGACTTTCAAAATTAAGGAATGGACCC
>NC_056727.1:613393792-613431292 GCF_019279795.1 Protopterus annectens | reverse complement strand
TTGGATCCAAATCCTGGAAAAGAAAGCATGCTTGTGTAAGTGACATAGGGGGATAAAGCCCAGACTAAGATCCAGGTGATCCAAGTTCAAATACCAGCTTGGATAATTGAAGGCATGGGCAGAGTAGATGGGTGTGCCTGTCACAAGAGGGTTGAAAGAAGTAATGTGCACTGAGGGCACACTGTTACAGTTTAAATTCCCTGTTGGAGTCTGAGGAAACACATATGATGTGCTGCACAAAGGTGAGTGGGTGAGTGAGGAATCACACTGATATCAGCCCCTTGCAGAATTGAGATGAGGTTCAGCTCTGGTATCTGGTACATGTCCTGCAGTCAGGATGTTACTGGGACGGCTCAACAGGCAGGGAAACAGTAGAAAAACACTAGCCAATAGCAGTATGATACTGGCCCAGGATCCTCAGTCTTCTCACAGATCCAGGCCCCTGGCTGGGTGTTGCCCAGGGGAGGCTAAGGGGGTTCTAATAGTCCAGGTGGATGAGGAGATTAACTGGGGGCAACTGATGATCAGCTGTACAGAGCCTAGAAAATGATTCAAAAAATAAAGATGGAGCCTAGAAGATGGGTGAGGCCTGCTGGAAGTTTTTGAAAGGATGGGTCATTTGGGTGTTTGCTCACATTTATACATTTGCACTCCTCCCCATAAGTCATGGGATATGGGAAATGTTTATGGAGAGGTTTCTCAAAGGGATTTTAGAAACACCTTGTAGAGTTCAGTGCCCCCTCTACTCCCCTCCTCTGCCACTGTATTCTTTAAGCAGTAGGAGAAGATTTAACCCATTAGGACTTTCAGCAAGGAAAATTACATCCAGTGACTTAGTAAACTTGGAAGCAGGAATATCAACATGGAAAAATGTCTCATATTTATTTCAGTAGGGAGGTCCAGTTTGGAATATGTTGCAGCTAGCTCAGAGTTATCACTAGAATAAATTAGGAAGGCCAAATATTTAGATGCAGCTAATTATGTATTCTAGGCATTTTGTGCAGTAATTTAACTGTTGAGGGAGATGAGTAGTGATGAAGCTCAAAATTGGAGGTGATTGACAGATGCTTGTTTACTTTCTTACGATATGTGGGGCATTCTGTACAAGTGGGATATGTTTAGGAGTATGGCTTTGCCCCCTGCTTGGAGGAGCAGATGTGATTAGTGCATTGTATGTAAAGTCCTGGCATTTCTAATCCTTTGAAGTTTTGTCTTTAGGTTCCAAAAATTTAGTTTTACTCTTGTTGGGGTGACAGGGCTGGATGGAGGGGATCTTGCCAGTGTACTACCAAAGACATAGCAAGTGTTTGCCTTTGACACAGGAATTATAGCTGTTCTTAGAGTTCAACTATTAGGGCTCCAGTCATGGAAGTCTGCATCTTAGGGGACATTTACAGTTTAGTGTTCAGAACCTTGCCCCAGGGTCCATATTCTTTAACTACTGGTGTGGATAATTATTTATTCAGTGACTATAAATGTCCTAAAGGGATCAGTAAATAATAGCAAGTTTCTAGTGTATACGAAGAAATGCAAGGGGACTTGCTGTCAATGAAGGAAACTCATCTTCTACAACAAGGATATGATTCTGCTGTAGTTTATTATTAATCAGACACACACATGTCTGAGGATATGAGCAAGTCAGTGAAGCAGCAGATTTAAGTCATACACCAAAAGAAAATGGAAGTATGTATATGTGGAGAAATGTAATTGGAGATATAAAGGTCTGTCCACAAGATAATTAAAAACTTAGCATTTAGGTTACATGTGAACTTTGACCGGCTTATTGTCATAAGCAGTGGGAAAGTGGCTTGTGCTGAGGTGGAAAAGTGATCATAAAAAATATTAATAGCCTTAAAGACATATCTATACGAGATTTATGTGACCTTTGAGGTCAATGTGCAGGAGAGGATTCAGATGTTTTTGGCCAGTATGTCCATTATGAGCTTCTCTGATGAAGACCAAGAATGACTAATGGACACAGGGGGTGAGTTAGAGCTGGCAGGAAGGCTGACCAGTTTTGATAAGGTGCAGGCCCAGATTGGCTTCCAGGAAAGGTCTACCAGTATATGGGTAGGTCAATGCATACACATATGTTGGAAGTTTTTTGAAAGGTTTGGATAACTGACAAGGTTCTTTCCTCATGGATGGCTGCTACAACATCCATGATACTGAAGCATGGTTAGCCAAGGAATTTGATGAGCTCATATTGCTGATCAGTGTGGACTATAACATTTACATAGAGATGTTGGTCTTCCACCTCAAATACCTTATCCAAAGGTGGATAATGTAGGCCAGTGTAGCTTCATTGCAGGGACATGATCACTTGACTCTGCCTGCTGAATGCTGTTGCTAATGCATGATGCATTAGAGGGAAGTGACATGATCCTTTTTTTTAAAGGGCATCAAGAAGGCTTGGACTGCATTCTCTATTTTTGATTGCTGTTGCCTTCATATTTCCATGCAAGTGATGGTACATGATAGCATTATTGTATGGGGGCGGGGGGCCTCTTTGTTAGTAAAAACTGTCAAGTTTAATAAAAGTAACATCCATCTCTTCTTTTTCCTGTGTTGTTTGCTTTGGTGATTTAACCAAAGGCACGGCTGATAAAAAGTCATGCAAAGGCTGATGGTATAGTATGAGGGAGACATCTCATAAGGTCAGCCTGTTTTTAGATGATCTTTTGGTTTTCTCAAAGGATCTGGTTTCTGCCGCACATCTTTCTAGTCTACTCACATAGTCTAAGGGCAATTGTAGGATGCAAAACTAATAAAAAGAAGTCTGAAGTCCTCCTACTGAACTATTCTCCCTCAAAGAATACTAGAGAACAACATCTGTTTGATTAGTAGGTCAGCCATATGAAATAGCTAGGGATTTGGATTGCTAAGACTAGAAAAGACATCAGTAACTTGAATTATTCTCCCTTACCGAGGCATATGGAGGCTCTAGTAGAAGAATGGAAATAATTTGGCCTGTCCTTCGGTCAAGAATTTCTAGTGGCTAAAATTAGATTTTCCTCAAGTGGTTACATTTGATGAACATTATTGGAGTGCATCTGCCCAAAATCATCTTGAAATACTGACAGTAAATGTGCATATAAGAAAGGCCTGTCATTGTGGTCTAACAGAACTGGAAGTTTTAAGTCTGACAGACATGGATAAGTACATGTAGGAGACCATGGGAATTGTTTTGCATTGCAAGGATATGGAGATGTCTAGGGATCCCATCTGCTGGGTGGTACAGGTAGGCAGATCTCTTAGGGAATGTGAGCAGGCCTATTGATTGCATAATAGTAGATTCAGGAGGGGATTATACTACCAGTCTCTTTACTAGGACCCTAATTATCCCATTAGTTCTCTTCTGCAATATCAACAACCTCCCTTCCTCCAATGCTTGCAGTATGCCAAAAACATAACTGCCTGACCCCCCCCCCTCCTCCTCCAGGAATCACCCCTACTTAATAGTAATGGAACTAGATACACAAGCAATCTCATTTCTTCTAATAAGTTCATATAGTAATATACCTGACATCTATTCTACTCCTCACCCCAACTGCAAACTTACCCTTCTCTCCATTGTTTGCCCACACATATACTCACAACTTTACATATCATGCCACGCTCACAAACCTACATCTAACCTCTTTACCTCACTCAAACATGCACTACACGTAATACTATCATCTTCACAGCTCTCCACAGCATCTCTTGTCTACCATCTTTCTACTGTCTTGCATATTATATCGCTCATCCATTCACCTCCAGTGCTTTAACCACAAGACACTTTTGCATTCTCCCTATCAGACAGTCTATCAAATTTTCACAATGACTCTTATCACCTCCAAAGGTACTTGAGGAACAACACTCAGTGTAGCACCAAGCTGATATCTGATGGGACCACCTTCTCAAACCCAAAGGATATCATGAATGCACTTGTAGACAAGTTTACCTCAGACATCTTTCTTTTGTCCCCTCTGTGCTTTCCATCTCACACCACTGAATCAGTCCCCTATTATCATCACAGAACAAGTAATAAATGCCCTCTGTAAAGCAAAGAAAACTAACTTTATAGGTCTAGAGGACATAACAGTGTATGTTCTCCTTAGTAAGAAACATTGCTTTGCTGACTCTCTTATAGAGCAATTAAACTCAGTCTATCCAATGGCTATGTTGCTCAAGCCTGGGAAACATCTGTATTATCTCAACCACTGACTCTGAGAACTACAGACTGATAAGGCTCACCAGCCTCATATATAAGGTAATGGAATGTGTCATCATGGAATTTATAAAAAAGGACATTGGTGACTTAACAATTGTTTGACCCAAGTCAGTCTAGCAGATGCTATTTACTTAACCTAGCTGGCATCTTTAAAAGTATCATTGCGGTAACAGACACAAGCAAATTTAAATACATCACTTCACCACATACCTGGACTTGACAAAGGCCTTTGACACTATCCACATCTTAGAATTATTGATAAACTGACCAAACTAAAAATAACTCCTGCATAACTCACTGGATTGTGGTTTGGCTAACTGACAGAACACATTTTTATTTACTTATTCTGGAAATCAGTTAATTCCCTTCTCCATCCAGGCTCCAGGAATAACCCCTGCCCTGACCAAAGTATAACTGACCTTGAACTAAGCTCACATTTTAACACATTCTTTATAGAAACTATTGCTGACCTAACCAAAACTTTCCCAAACAACAATCCACATGTCCCTCATTCTTCACCTTCCAACAACCCTAATAACATTCCCCTTATATTTGAGCTCAAACCAGTCTCAACTAATATTATAAAAAAGCTTCTATCCAAACTAAAGCCATGCTCCAATGCCCCTGATAATATACCCTCCTCCTTCCTAAAATGTGCTACTGATGGTATTGCACTCCCAATCAGCATCTTAATAAATAGATACATAAAAGAATCATATGTACCCAAACTCTGATGTTCAGCCTACATTCTCCCTATTCACAGAGGAGGCAAAAACACCAATATTTCTAATTTCTGCCCCATTGCCCTGCTCTCTCCAATCTCCAAAATTCTAGAAAAATGTGTCCATCACCAACTTATGCCTTTCTTGAACCAGAATCAACTCGTTACACCTACCCAACACAGCTTCCACCCTGGCCATAGCACTATAACTGCCCTAGTCTCCTTCCTAGAAACAGTCAACCAAGCCCGAGATTCCTGACTCCTAGTATCCATAGTACTCCTAGATCTCTCTAAAGCATTTGATACCATTTCCACAAACACCTTCTCTATCATCTCTCCAACCTACATCTCTCTCCAAATACTTTATCCTGGTTCTCTAGTTACCTATCAGACAGATCTCAAGCAGTCAGATGGAAGAACTCCACCTCTTCCTTCTTACCGACCCCCACCAGTGTACCTCAGGGATCCATCCTCAGTCCTATGCTTTTCAACATTTTCATCAATAACTTTCACACTGCCATCCCCGACACAAAAGTTATCCAATATGCAGATGACTCAACTTTAGTCTGTGCTGCCTCCAACCATCCTGAACTACTGACTAAAACCCAAACTGCATTTTCAACCACTGAGTACTGGATGCAACAAAACCACCTCTCTCTCAACTCAAATGAATAAAAAATACTACTTTTCCCTCCCTCCAGGGCTTTTCTTATGACAAAAATGCTTTCAAAGTCCTTAGCCAAACCAACTCAGCTATATAAGTGGTCCCTTTTGCAATACTTCTTGGTATTACTATAGATGAACACCTCGTTTGATATCCACATTCAACAAAATATAAAGAAAACCCACCAAATATTAGTTATGCTTTATAGGAATAATCTCTTTCTCTCCAACTCCACAAGGCATACCCTGGCAAATACTTTCTGCCATCCATATTATACGGAGCCCCTCTTCTAACCAATCTGGCTTCTTCCATCACCTTTAAACTTGAAAATTGCTATAATAAGATCTCTAAATTTACCACCAAATCCAAAAACTCTACCCTTCATTTCCTTACCATACAATCTCTGAACTGGCTAGAACTCTCTAAACACCTAGACTACCTACAACTTACCACTGCTCACAAACTTGTATTTCACCCAGCTAAATGCCCAGCCCTAACAAATATCCTTCCCCCATGCATCCCAAATAGAACTCTGAGATCTGAACATCAAAACTTAATTTCTATCCACAAACCGAAACAACCTGCTGGCCAGATTCTCCTCTCTTTCTCACTAGGCAAGAAATGGAACTCTCTCCCTCCATCACTTAGGACTATATCAAACTCAGAAAACTTCAAAACCCAGCTTTTCTCATACCTGTCATCCAAATGGAAATGTTCCTGCTTTCACCCTACCTAAATTCTATTAAGGAAATTCCCCAAGGAGTTCTTTATACTCCTTGTTCCTAACCTCTCTCTAACTCATATTACTATTCTCCTGGAATGGACTCAAGCTCTCAGTAACTGATTAAGCAACTCTCACTTGATTTCAAATTTGTATGTAATGTAAATAGCAAATTACTTCTATTGACTGCATGTAAAGTGTATACCTTACTTATTTTGAATAACTGCATGTAAACTTTTATTCAAAAGAAAAATCCTTAGATCTTTTACTATGAAGATAGTTGATTATGCTCACTTTGAATGCTAACATCTGTAAACTGTGCTGTATTCTAATATCTGTAACCGGTGCTGTATGCTGTACTTTTTATACATATGCATTCCTTACTGTATTGTTATTGTATATGTATTATTTATTGGACCTTTTATAATTATGTAACCCTTACTGTATTGCTTATGTAGCTTTTCTCCCTGGGACTCCACTGAAAATGGGCACTTTTATGCCCAGTGGACTTCCCTAGTAATCAAACTGAAAATAAAATAAAATAAAATAAATAAATTATTTATTTATCCTTTCTTGACTGGTGCAATCTCTCTAGGCTCATGGCTTCTTTTCATGGAAGACCCCTTATAATGCGTTATCAAAGCATGTAATGAACATGGAAGACACACACAGTTTTAAATTCCAGGTATTACAAATCAATGCACCCAATTCTAGGGGTGGAGGCATAAGAAACTTCACAGAAAGGATAGAGGCTAGATGGATTATCATGCTAAGGGCAGATCAGAGAGCTGGACTCAATGATAGGGTCCCTGTCTAACCAACTCTGAAAAATAGAAGGTTAGTTGTTAGATACATTTTTTTTTAATTAGTTCATTTAGATAAGATACTGCATTTGAATATGTTATGTAATATTTTTATACAGTTCATATATATAAACTTGTACAATTTGCAGGTATAATAGTTTTTAAAAGTTTTTAAATATTTGATATATATGTATGTATTTGCTACACAATGTCTTTATATATATATATATATATATATATATATATATATATATATATATATATATATATATATATACACACATCTTTCCATACACATCTTTTTATAAACTCTTTATATAATTTTTATATACATATTTTATATATTTCATATACTCGCTCCTACATTAGAAGTTGTTTCTTGGTTGAACATATAATATGAATTCATATGGATTTCCACAGGTTAATTTGATACTATTTTAATTAATAATTAACAATAGCAATTAATGATGTCATAAAGGATTTACTTTAAATGTTGGTAGCATCTGCTATGAAATGTAATAGGTCTGAAGAAGCCTGTGGGGGTGAAAGCTCTAACCTGAATTATTTTATGATTGACTAATGAACTTTGGTTTACATGTGCCTGGACTTCAAATTAACACTGTAACTGGATTCTGTATGTGTACCAGTCGCTGTGGAATGCTCTGGTGCTATTTTTAACTTTTATATTTCATTTTTAAATCTAGTACACATACTCTATATAGACTAAATAAATAAATAATTATTTTATCATTACTATTTTATTAGTATTAGGTTTGTTTGGTGTTAGTCTTACATGCAGGTTTCCTATATCTATACCTTTATAGAGGTACTAGTTCAATTCAATTAATAAATTATTAATAGGTTCATAGGTTCATAGGTTCATACTAGGCTATCTGCCCTAGGGCATTTATAAGCCTAGCCAGAGTGTGTATGGCTTTCGCCACCCATATTAAATTAATTTTGCTATGCCCTTTTTCAAGGTTAGTATACTGTGCCTCTGTCTAACAGTGACACAGAAGTGATACCCGGGGTAAACCTACGATCTCCCATCCACTCATCAAGATTCCTCTTGAAGAGAGTCAATGAGAGACTCTGCCTAACCTGGACTGGGATTTTATTCCGGACTGAAGGGAGCCTCTGGGTTATGAATCTGTCCCTCCAGCATGTCCTATTTATTTCAGTGCTGAGGTTCAAGTCCCTCGAGCGCGTAGCTGGATGGGATTTGGATTTTCTGAGGTGCAGCATGTCCATTAATTCCGGGTTGGACATGGCTTTATACATCAGGCACAGATCGCCTCTGAGCAGGCGGTATGCCACTGAGTAGAGCTGGAGTTTTTTTAACCGGGCAGCATACGGCATCTGTTTGAGCCCCTTGATCCTCTTGGTGAGGTACTTTTGGGGTCTTTCCAGTTGCTGCAGGTGTCTGGTAAGGTACATCCCAAAAGGGGCATTGTACTCAATTATGGGCCTGATGAGGGATGAGTAAAGAGGCACGATTACCTCCCCTGATCTAGATGTGAATCCCTTCATGATTAGGTGGGCTATATAAAATGTTTTTCTAACCACTTTGGCCACGTGGTTGTCAAATGAGAGATTGCTATCAACTTGGGTCCCCAGGTCCCTAATTACTTCTTCTGTACTTAATGGATTACCACCTATGTGGTAATTTGTGGGCACTTTGTTTTTGCCAAAGGGGGTGACTATACACTTTTTGGCATTTAGCTTGTGGCCATGGCTCTGGCACCAGTTGTCTGTTTCTATGAGGCCCTTTAGGAGGATGTTTGTGTCAGCTGGAGAGTCTATTATGGTGCCCAGTTTGCAGTCATCTGCGAACTTGGTCAGCCACAGTCCTTCCATGTTGGCCTGTACCTCCGAGAAATATATACCGAACAAGAGAGGTCCCAGGACTGAGCCTTGTGGGATGCCACTTGTAACTGGTTTGGAATCTGACATGGCTCCAGCTATTCTAACCATGTGGGTTCTGTCCTTGAGCCAGTTTGCAACCCATCTAGTGACATAGGGGTTTATATTTAAGCTGGTGAGCTTATCTATAATGCCCGAGTGGGGTATTGTATCAAAGGCTTTTGCGAGGTCCGGGTAGGCTGTGTGGACCACCTTCCCCTTGTCAATGGCCTTGGTGACTGTTTCAAAGAAGTCGACCAGCTTCAAGAGGCAGGATCTGCCCTTAACAAAGCCGAACTGGGTAGGATCCAGTGTCTGCAGGTCCCCAATATCTTTATTTATAAGGTCCATGATGATCCTTTCCATAGCTTTGCAGACCAAGCTAGTGAGACTTATGGGGCGATAGTTTCCAGGATCCATTGAGGCACCACCTTTGTGGAGAGTGACCACTGTTGCTGTACGCCACTCTTTGGGTACATTTCCTGTAGTAAGGCTGAGATTGAACAGTAGTTTTAGGTTTGGGTTTAGCTCTTCTTGGAGTTCATGTAGGATGCAGCCCGGGACACCGTCTGGTCCCATTGATGCTGTGTTTCTTGCTTTGGAGAGGGCAGCTCTTACCTGAGCATCTGAGATGTCAGGGGGGCAGCACTCTGCTGGGATAGATATTAGCCCTTTTGGTGGGGGGGGAGAAGTTTGCGCTGAACCTGTCAGCTAGGATGTTGGCAATGTCTGTGGGTTCAGTGTATTTTTTGTCATTTTGCACTAATTCTGAGCATATCTGGGAATTCCCACCCAGGTTCCTAACATAACTAAAGAAAGCCTTGTGATTATCCTTAGTGTCCTGTGCAATTTTTCTCTCGAAGCTGGCCTTAGACGATTTTATGAGTGCCCGTAGTTTTTTGCTAATACTGATCAGAGATGCCTTCCCTTTTTGGGATTTTGCTCTATCATGTAGTAGCTTCCTCCTTCTATTGTATAGTTTGTTTATGGCTGGGGTCCACCAGACAGGACATCTGCCTTTGGAGGATTGGGTCTTGGTTTTATTTGGGATTGCATGATCCATGCATTCCTGAAGGTGTTCATAGAATGCGTTTATAAAGGATTTTGCGGTCTGGGCCATATTATCCACAGGCCCAGGGGCTTTGAAGGATTCCACCTTGGTTTTGAGGAGTGTGAAATTTGCTTTAGAGAAGATTTTCACTGTGGTTTTCTGGGCATGGGGTGGGGTTGGGATGTGAATATCCAGTGAGATTAGTTTATGGTCTGATCTTACCAGTGAGGGATACACTTCTAGTCTGGAGCATAGAGTCCCCATGTTGGTGATGATCAGGTCCAGTATGTTTTCCCTCTTGTGGGAGTGGTAACAAGTTGTTCCATAGCATTTGAGTTTATAAATTCTAGGAACCTTTGGGCTAGGGTGTTGGAGCTAGAGTAATGCTCCCAGTCTATGGTTGGGTAGTTGAAGTCACCCAATATAATGGTGTTTGGAGAGACCTTCATATTTTCCAGTGTTCTCAGGAAGGTCGAGTGGGGTTCCTGGGTTTGGGAGGGTGGTCTGTAGCAGGTTATAAACTGGAAGGCAGTTTTACCCACTGTTAGTTGCACATGGATAGTCTCTGATGCTTCGTGCTGTGCCACCAACCTGGAGGTGTGGGTATCTTTGAATATTGATACTCCCCTCCTTTGTAGTTTGGTCCAAGTTTTGGGGCCGAAAAGCATGGTATGAGGTATAACCTGGTAGTGCTGGGGTGCTCTCGAGAGCCTTGAACCAGGTTTCTGTTACTGCACAGATATCGATGTCCTCCATGCTAAGGAGAGTTTTGAGTGCGTGCATCTTGAGGTTTAGACTTCTGGCGTTGAGTAGCATTACTCTTAGTTTCTTATCCCTTGTGATACCTGTGGAGGTGGGTTTGTCTTTTGAGCCTTGCCTAAAAAGGCACTATGGGGTAGCAAGAGCCTTTGCCAATATCCGAAAGCCCAGGGGTGACAGGTGCAAGCCGTCCCTAGCAAAGCATCGTGGCTTGTCGAGCATGTCATCCCAGGCTGACAGGCATTGGATCCCCTTTGAATGACACCAATACTTAAGCCAATTGTTGAAATTGATAATCTTGTCTTCATACTGTGGCATCATTCTTGGTGAGGGTAAGATGCTACTCAAGGTCAGGGTCAATTTCCCGGGGCCCTTTGGGGGAAATTGAAAAAAAACATTTTTTTAATTAGTTCATTTAGATAAGATACTGCATTTGAATATGTTATGTAATATTTTTATACAGTTCATATATATAAACTTGTACAATTTGCAGGTATAATAGTTTTTAAAAGTTTTAAATATTTGATATATATGTATGTATTTGCTACACAATGTCTTTATATATATATATATATATATATATATATATATATATATATATATATATATATATATATATATACACATATTTCCATACACATCTTTTTATAAACTCTTTATATCATTTTTATATACATATTTTATATATTTCATATACTCGCTCCTACATTAGAAGTTGTTTCTTGGTTGAACATATAATATGAATTCATATGGATTTCCACAGGTTAATTTGATACTATTTTAATTAATAATTAACAATAGCAATTAATGATGTCATAAAGGATTTACTTTAAATGTTGGTAGCATCTGCTATGAAATGTAATAGGTCTGAAGAAGCCTGTGGGGGTGAAAGCTCTAACCTGAATTATTTTATGATTGACTAATGAACTTTGGTTTACATGTGCCTGGACTTCAAATTAACACTGTAACTGGATTCTGTATGTGTACCAGTCGCTGTGGAATGCTCTGGTGCTATTTTTAACTTTTATATTTCATTTTTAAATCTAGTACACATACTCTATATAGACTAAATAAATAAATAATTATTTTATCATTACTATTTTATTAGTATTAGGTTTGTTTGGTGTTAGTCTTACATGCAGGTTTCCTATATCTATACCTTTATAGAGGTACTAGTTCAATTCAATTAATAAATTATTAATAGGTTCATAGGTTCATAGGTTCATACTAGGCTATCTGCCCTAGGGCATTTATAAGCCTAGCCAGAGTGTGTATGGCTTTAGCCACCCATATTAAATTAATTTTGCTATGCCCTTTTTCAAGGTTAGTATACTGTGCCTCTGTCTAACAGTGACACAGAAGTGATACCCGGGGTAAACCTACGATCTCCCATCCACTCATCAAGATTCCTCTTGAAGAGAGTCAATGAGAGACTCTGCCTAACCTGGACTGGGATTTTATTCCGGAGTGAAGGGAGCCTCTGGGTTATGAATCTGTCCCTCCAGCATGTCCTATTTATTTCAGTGCTGAGGTTCAAGTCCCTCGAGCGCGTAGCTGGATGGGATTTGGATTTTCTGAGGTGCAGCATGTCCATTAATTCCGGGTTGGACATGGCTTTATACATCAGGCACAGATCGCCTCTGAGCAGGCGGTATGCCACTGAGTAGAGCTGGAGTTTTTTTAACCGGGCAGCATACGGCATCTGTTTGAGCCCCTTGATCCTCTTGGTGAGGTACTTTTGGGGTCTTTCCAGTTGCTGCAGGTGTCTGGTAAGGTACATCCCAAAAGGGGCATTGTACTCAATTATGGGCCTGATGAGGGATGAGTAAAGAGGCACGATTACCTCCCCTGATCTAGATGTGAATCCCTTCATGATTAGGTGGGCTATATAAAATGTTTTTCTAACCACTTTGGCCACGTGGTTGTCAAATGAGAGATTGCTATCAACTTGGGTTCCCAGGTCCCTAATTACTTCTTCTGTACTTAATGGATTACCACCTATGTGGTAATTTGTGGGCACTTTGTTTTGCCAAAGGGGTGACTATACACTTTTGGCATTTAGCTTGAGGCCATGGCTCTGGCACCAGTTGTCTGTTTCTATGAGGCCCTTTGGAGGATGTTTGTGTCAGCTGGAGAGTCTATTATGGTGCCCAGTTTGCAGTCATCTGCGAACTTGGTCAGCCACAGTCCTTCCATGTTGGCCTGTACCTCCGAGAAATATATACCGAACAAGAGAGGTCCCAGGACTGAGCCTTGTGGGATGCCACTTGTAACTGGTTTGGAATCTGACATGGCTCCAGCTATTCTAACCATGTGGGTTCTGTCCTTGAGCCAGTTTGCAACCCATCTAGTGACATAGGGGTTTATATTTAAGCTGGTGAGCTTATCTATAATGCCCGAGTGGGGTATTGTATCAAAGGCTTTTGCGAGGTCCGGGTAGGCTGTGTGGACCACCTTCCCCTTGTCAATGGCCTTGGTGACTGTTTCAAAGAAGTCGACCAGCTTCAAGAGGCAGGATCTGCCCTTAACAAAGCCGAACTGGGTAGGATCCAGTGTCTGCAGGTCCCCAATATCTTTATTTATAAGGTCCATGATGATCCTTTCCATAGCTTTGCAGACCAAGCTAGTGAGACTTATGGGGCGATAGTTTCCAGAATCCGTTGAGGCACCACCTTTGTGGAGAGTGACCACTGTTGCTGTACGCCACTCTTTGGGTACATTTCCTGTAGTAAGGCTGAGATTGAACAGTAGTTTTAGGTTTGGGTTTAGCTCTTCTTGGAGTTCATGTAGGATGCAGCCCGGGACACCGTCTGGTCCCACTGATGCTGTGTTTCTTGCTTTGGAGAGGGCAGCTCTTACCTGAGCATCTGAGATGTCAGGGGGGCAGCACTCTGCTGGGATAGATATTAGCCCTTTTGGTGGGAGGGGAGAAGTTTGCGCTGAACCTGTCAGCTAGGATGTTGGCAATGTCTGTGGGTTCAGTGTATTTTTGTCATTTTGCACTAATTCTGAGCATATCTGGGAATTCCACCCAGGTTCCTAACATAACTAAAGAAAGCCTTGTGATTATCCTTAGTGTCCTGTGCAATTTTTCTCTCGAAGCTGGCCTTAGGCGATTTTATGAGTGCCCGTAGTTTTGCTAATACTGATCAGAGATGCCTTCCTTTTGGGATTTTGCTCTATCATGTAGTAGCTTCCTCCTTCTATTGTATAGTTTGTTTATGGCTGGGGTCCACCAGACAGGACATCTGCCTTTGGAGGATTGGGTCTTGGTTTTATTTGGGATTGCATGATCCATGCATTCCTGAAGGTGTTCATAGAATGCGT
Source organism: Protopterus annectens (assembly GCF_019279795.1). NCBI lineage: Eukaryota > Metazoa > Chordata > Ceratodontiformes > Protopteridae > Protopterus > Protopterus annectens. Next base: position 613,417,128 of record NC_056727.1, on the reverse strand, counting down.
TTATAAAGGATTTTGCGGTCTGGGCCATATTATCCACAGGCCCAGGGGCTTTGAAGGATTCCACCTTGGTTTTGAGGAGTGTGAAATTTGCTTTAGAGAAGATTTTCACTGTGGTTTTCTGGGCATGGGGTGGGGTTGGGATGTGAATATCCAGTGAGATTAGTTTATGGTCTGATCTTACCAGTGAGGGATACACTTCTAGTCTGGAGCATAGAGTCCCCATGTTGGTGATGATCAGGTCCAGTATGTTTTCCCCTCTTGTGGGAGTGGTAACAAGTTGTTCCATAGCATTTGAGTTTATAAATTCTAGGAACCTTTGGGCTAGGGTGTTGGAGCTAGAGTAATGCTCCCAGTCTATGGTTGGGTAGTTGAAGTCACCCAATATAATGGTGTTTGGAGAGACCTTCATATTTTCCAGTGTTCTCAGGAAGGTCGAGTGGGGTTCCTGGGTTTGGGAGGGTGGTCTGTAGCAGGTTATAAACTGGAAGGCAGTTTTACCCACTGTTAGTTGCACATGGATAGTCTCTGATGCTTCGTGCTGTGCCACCAACCTGGAGGTGTGGGTATCTTTGGCGAATATTGATACTCCCCCCTCCTTTTGTGGTTTGGTCCAAGTTTTGGGGCCGAAAAGCATGGTATGAGGTATAACCTGGTAGTGCTGGGGTGCTCTCGAGAGCCTTGAACCAGGTTTCTGTTACTGCACAGATATCGATGTCCTCCATGCTAAGGAGAGTTTTGAGTGCGTGCATCTTGAGGTTTAGACTTCTGGCGTTGAGTAGCATTACTCTTAGTTTCTTATCCCTTGTGATACCTGTGGAGGTGGGTTTGTCTTTTGAGCCTTGCCTAAAAAAGGCACTATGGGGGTAGCAAGAGCCTTTGCCAATATCCGAAAGCCCAGGGGTGACAGGTGCAAGCCGTCCCTAGCAAAGCATCGTGGCTTGTCGAGCATGTCATCCCAGGCTGACAGGCATTGGATCCCCTTTGAATGACACCAATACTTAAGCCAATTGTTGAAATTGATAATCTTGTCTTCATACTGTGGCATCATTCTTGGTGAGGGTAAGATGCTACTCAAGGTCAGGGTCATACCGGCCTGGGCTACATGCTCAGAGAGCTCCTCTATGTCTCTTTTCATGTAGTCCAGGGAGGTCGTCTCAGGTCATTCACACCAGCATGGACAATGACTGAGTCATATTTGTACTTGCCTTGGAGTGACCTGAGTGCTTGTGTTATGTGGCGGATCCTAGCGCCCGACAGGCAGCTCACCGTGACCTTCTCCTTGTTCAGCCTGGTGAGTGGGACGTCAGTGTGCCTGATGATAGAGTCACCTGTTACAAGTGTATCAGGTGTGTTGTTTAGCCTTAAGGGCTGTGACTGTTGACACACTGGCTTTGTGAGCTATGTGTTGCACGTGTTTTGTTTTGGGGTAGCGGTTGCTTGGGTGTCTGCTTTGGAGGTCTCTGCTGCTTAGGCAGATTTTTATTTAGATCCTCCGAGTATGTTTTTGTGTGTTTATGTGTTTGGTTTGCTGTCGTGGTAGGTCTATGTGAGACTGGAATTGTAGTGAGTGTGGTTTCCTTCTCCTCCTGACTGGTTACGCCAGTACTGAGTTGAGAGAGCTTAGCCTCCAGTTTGGCTATATGGTTGCATCTCTCACATGTGTTGGAATTTGTTGGGAGGAAGAGAGGGTTGTCTGTGTACATGAGGCAGTTGTAACATTGCCTCAGGATTCCCAGATTCACCAGCTGGACTGGAGAGGAAATTGACAACTGACCTTTGGACATGCTAGAATAGTATTGGGAATTTCTTTATAATTGAAAAAAAATGGCCAATGGGGAGCAAGGTACTCCAGGGGAAGTTTGTGAGGGTGTAGTGCTTTTAATTTTTTAGTGCTGACTTATATAATTGCTTTAGTGAGCAAGTGCCAGGTAACTTAAATGCAAAAATGACAAACAGTAACTTTCTTTCAAGTGAAACAAGGAAATAAGTACAGTAAGCAGTGCAGATATCACTAGGGATCCACAGAAGTGCTGAAAAGCTGCATTTTAGGTGGAATTAGCTTTTCAGGGAAATAACAAGCATACAAACAAAACTAGATTCAGCAGGCCTGGATCTAGTCTATGCTACAGCAAACAAGGTGTACCAATTACAGTAAGAAATAGTTCAAATATGCAGGCACTATAAGCCTTTAACCAGAAATTCCCAGCTCAGAAGGGCAGAGTCCAGAAATAAGTTTGGTGATTTTAACCTAGTTTTTTATATTAACACATCGAGTTTCATATCAAACCCTTTTAGAGGAGCTGATCTATTAATGTTAGTGCTTAGATATAATAGTATATGCTTTCTATTTATCTTGTAAGGTTTTTTTTAAGGTGTGGTTCTGTTTGATAGCATTTTTGTTTATATTTATGTTTCTGATTTCTGTATATGGTGACTGTATTACAAGAGAATTTGGCTGGATTATACCCTTTTTAGTTTCCGATAAAGGCAGGGAGATGGGGGTAAGCATGTTGCTTATTCTTGGATTTGTTGCTGTGTATTTCTTGTTTCTCTAGGTTGTCTTGTATTGCTTATTTGTGGTTGTTTTGTTTTGTCACTGGTTGCTGGTGATGCTTCTAGACTGTTGATTTGGCTGTTGGGGTGCAAAGAGTACATGTGCTTGTTTGGATGTGGTAAGTGTATGAAGGATGACAGTTCATTTCTATGGTGGGCAGTAACTCTTGGCTTCATATAATTTTATCAGCATAGAGCTCGGACACTTTTTTTGTACTAGATGAAGCCTCTTTTTTTTTTTTTTAACCTACTTGGGTTCCCACCAAGGTTTTTTTTTGTTTTATTTGTCCTGCATGATTTGTGTTACTGATTTCTGATTGTTTTGTAGTGCCCCTGGCTGGTGGCAATATCCTTGAAGTGTTGGTTTGGCTACTGGGGGTACGGACAGTGGATGTTTTGATCTGAATATTTCAAGTAAAGGAAAGGATGGGAAAAAACATTTTGTTTCAAGAGTAAGTTGAAATTAATTGCCTTATCTATTTTCTATTATTGCAGATTGTGCATTATTTTTTTGCAGTCATTGTAACTCTATTAGTTTTATTGTCAGCTTCAATGTATCACCAAGCTCAAGAGCTTCCTCACATAACAGATTAGGTTTTTTTTTTTCTGTTCTTCAGTCATCTCTGAGATTAGTGCAGCATTTGCACTTGATGATGTAGATCAATGGGCAGATGCACTTGTTAAAGTTAAAGGCGTTGCTTGTTTTAAATTAATGATCAGTCTTAAAAAGCAGAATGATAATGTTTAAGGGTTAATGTGAAATTTAATTAATGTATAGTCAGCAAAAATCTTTGTTTTTTGAGATTCTTTTAATCACATATGCTGTTTTGCAGTACTGTAGATATGGTACCATTTCTTGTACACATTTTATGATTGTGTCTTGGAGTTAAATGTCAGTTTTCTTACAATGTTCAATGATATTGTGATTTGTAGTCATGTTAGATAGTTAGGGAAATGTATTGTTGCTAACATTTGCATATTCTTTATTTTTGGTTACTTCTCTATCTATTGGCCTAGTACATGGGATATGGCTTGTGATATTGCCTTTTAATTGATACAGTATTCCTGTATAGCAAATCATCATATTTGGATATCATATTTCTTCATTAAACTTTTCTAAATATTGACTGCTGTGACAACTTCTTTGTCTTTAGATATTGCATAATACATTCCTACATTCAGAATCAAATATTACTAATTTTAGTGTTTTGAGCTTTGTTTCAAATGATAACAGATATCAACTTTAATTCTTATTAGCAGAGAACAATATTTAGTGGTTTTAATTTTCATAATAACCTGTGGCAGATCTCATGACATAAAACCAGAGTATATATGCATTTTATTTTAATATATACAAATAATCATAAATACGTCACTGTTTCTAGAGCATCCATATCTGCTCATCATAGGGGAAATTTAATATTGAAACAGTGACATATCTAACTACTGCAAATGAAAGGATAAAAGAGGTTTTCAGCAAAGAATGTCAAGAATGTCAAAAATGTATTTTTCTTAACCAGATAATATATCTGTGGCATCCATCTGAACTAGAGTTATTATTTATATGAGTATTCACTATGTTTTTCTTTTTCTTCTTTTTTCCTTATTTAAATCCAAATGCATATAGGTACTATATAGATAGATAATGGTTTTAATTTACTAAGAAAAAATAATTGTTTATTGAGTTTTTTCTTAGACTGCAATGTTTATGTGAATAATATTTCATTTTTCTAAAATAGAGGGGTATTGGAGTTATTCCTGTTGATGTTCGGACGTTTTGGATAGATTCACTATTCAAACTAGAAGTGTTTGTCCCCATGAGGGGAACAAAAGATAAAATAATTATATGTCTAATCTTTTGTATAATATTTGTCTTTTATTGGTGCCTACTATCATTTTCATTATTCACATACCTAACAATATTATCTGCTTTAGATTTACAATTGTCAATAAGCAGTTCAAGATTCTTGTGAGTGGTTCAATGTTAATATTACATTTTGGAATTACATTGTTATTAATTCCATTTTTGTCACCGCTATTATATGACATATTTAAGTGCATTTACATTTATATTAATGCATTAAAGAATGGTTGCAAAAGAGGTAGTTTATATAAGTTTCTAAAGTTATGTACTTCTCAGATTATTTTCTTACAAGAAACTCGTTTGTTACAAAAAGATATAGGTAGACTTAATGCTAATTATTATACTATATTAACTAGCACTCATTACAATCAGAAAAAAGAGGGGTAGCTGTGTTGTGGAGAAATTCTATTCCTACACCAAATATTTTAAATGCATATTGTGATGACAATGGTATGTTTTGTTCAGTAGCAATAGAAATTAAAATAAAATCATACACCCTTACTAATGTGTATTGGATGCTTGGTATATGAGTTAAAACAGTTAAATAGCAATTAGATCAGATAATACAACTCTCAAAAGGTAGTATCATTCTGACAGTAGATTTTAATTGTATAATAACATAGGTTCATAGGTTCATAGGTCCATACTAGGCTATCTGCCCTGGGGCAATTATAAGCCTAGCCCGATTCTGTATGGCTTACGCCACCCCTTGATTTGAGTATACTGTGCCCTTTTTAAGGTTTAGTTTACTGTGCCTCTGTCTAATAGTGACACGGGAGTAATCCCTGGGACAAACCTACGATCCCCCATCCACTTATCGAGATTCTTCTTGAAGAGATTCAGTGAGGTGCTCTGCCTCACATGAACTGGAATTCTATTCCAGAGCGAAGGGAGCCTCTGGGTTATGAACCTGTCCCTCCAGCAAGTTCTGTTTATTTCTGTGCTGAGGTTCAAGTCCCTCGAGCGTGTGGCTCTAAGGGATTTAGATTTACTGAGGTGGAGCATGTCCATTAATTCTGGATTTGACATAGCTTTGCATGTCAGGCATAGATCACCTCAAAGTAGGCTGTATGCAACTGAGTAGAGCTGGAGTTTTTTTAACCGAGCAGTATATGGCATCTGTTTGAGACCCTTGATCCTCTTGGTGAGATACTTTTGGGGTCTTTCTAATTGCTGCAGGTGTTGGGTAAGGTACATCCCAAAAGGGGCATTGTATTCTATGATGGGCCTGATGAGGGATGAATAAAGGGGCACGATTACCTCTCTTGATCTAGATGTGAAACCCTTCGTGATGAGGTGGGCTATGTAGAAGGTCTTTCTAACCACTTTGGCAATGTGGTTTTCAAAGGAGAGATTGCTATCAACTTGGGTCCATAGGTCCCTAATAACTTTCTCTGTACTTAATGGGTTTCCGCCTATGTGGTAATTTGTGGGCACATTGTTTTTGCCAAAGGGTATGACTATACATTTTTTGGCATTTAGCTTTAAACCATGGGGCTGGCACCAGTTATCTGTCTCTGTGAGACCTTTTTGAAGGATGTTTGTGTCAGCTGGAGAGTTGATTATGGCCCAGTTTGCAGTCATCTGCGAACTTGGTGAGCCATAGTCCTCCCACGTTTGCCTGTACCTCGGAAAAGTATATACCGAACAAGAGTGGTCCCAGGACAGAACCCTGTGGGACACCACTTGTGACCGGTTTCGAGTCTTACATGGCTCCAGCAGCTCTCACTCTGTGGGTTCTGTCTTTGAGCCAGTTTGCGACCCATCTTGTGACATAGGGGTTTATATTTAAGCTGGATAGCTTATCTATGATGCCCGAGTGGGGTATTGTGTCAAATGCCTTTGCAAGGTCCAGATAGGCTGTGTGGACTACCTTCCCTTCATCTATGGCTTTGGTGACTGTTTCAAAGAAGTCAACCAGGTTCAAAAGGCAGGATCTGCCCTTGACAAAGCCGAACTGTGTAGGATCTAGTGTCTGTAGGTCCCCAATGTCTTTGTTTATGAGCTCCATGATGATCCTCTCCATAGCCTTGCAGACTAAGCTAGTCAGGCTTATGGGGTGATAGTTTCTAGGGTCCGTAGAGGCTCCACCTTTGTGGAGTGGGACCACTGTTGCTGTACGCCATTCTGTGGGCACATATCCTGTAGTGAGGCTGAGATTGTATAGCTGTTTTATTTGAGGATTAGTTCCTCTTGTAGTTCATGTAGGATGCAACCTGGGACGCCATCTGGTCCCATGGAAGCAGTGTTTTTTGCTTTGGAGAGGGCAGCCTTCACCTGAGCATCTGAGATGTTTGGGAGGCAGCCCTCTGCCGGGATAGATACTTGCTCTTTTGGGGGGGGGGGGTGGAGAAGTTTGCACTGAACCTGTCTGCCAGGATATTGGCGATGTCTGTGGGTTCAGTGTATTTTTTGTCATTTAGAATCAACTCAGAACAAGTCTGGGAGTTGCATCCCAGGTTTCTAATATAACTGAAAAAAGCCTTATGATTGTCTTTGGTGTCCTGTGCAATTTTTCTCTCGAAGCTGGCCTTGGAGGATTTTATGAGGGATCGTAAGTTGTTGCTAGTACTGATCAGAGATGCCTTCCCTATTAGGGATTTTGCTCTATCATGTAGTAGCTTCCTCCTTCTGTTGTACAGTTTATTTATGGCAGGGGTCCACCAGACTGGACGCCTGCCTTTGGATGATTGGGTCTTGGTTTTGTTTGGGATAGCATGATCCATGCATTCCTGGAGATATCCGTAGAATGCATTTATATAGGATTCTGCAGTTTGGGCTGTAGTTTCCACTAGCCCTGGGGCCTTGAAGGATTCCACTTCAGTTTTGAGAAGTGAGAAGTTCGCTTCTGAGAAGTTTTTCACTGTGGTTTTCTGGACTGGGGTGGGGTCGGGATGTGGACATCCAGTGAAATTAATTTATGGTCTGATCTTACCAATGAGGGATATGCTTCTGGTGTGGAGCATAGAGTCCCCATGTTGGTAATGATCAGGTCTAGTATGTTGTCCCTCTTGTGGGAGTGGTGACTAGTTGTTCCATAGCATTTGAGTTTATAATTTCCAGGAATCTTTGGGCTGAGGTGCTGGGGCTTGAGTAGTGCTCCCAGTCAATGTTTGGGTAGTTGAAGTCACCCAATATAATGGTGTTCGGAGAGATCTTCATGTTCTCCAATGTTTTCAGGAAAGCCGAATGGGATTCCTGACTTTGAAAGGGTGGTCTGTAGGATGCTATAAACTGAAAAGCAGTCTTGCCCACTGATAGTTGCACATGGATGGTCTCCGATACTTTGTTCAATGCCACTAACCTGGAGGTGTAGATATCCTTGATAAATATGGAAACTCCCCCTCCTTTTGTGGTTCAGTCCGGGTTTTGGGGCCGAAAAGCATGATATGAGGTATAGCCTGGTAGTGCTGGGGTGCTCTCTGGAGCCTTGAACCAGGTTTCTGTCACTGCACAGATATAGATGTTCTCCATACTGAGGAGAGCTTTGAGTGCGTGCATCTTGAGGTTAAGACTTCTGGCGTTTAGCAGCATTACCCTTAGTTTCTTGTTCCTTGTGCTGTCTATGGGGGTGGGTTTGACTTTTGAGCCTTGCCTAAAAAAAGGCACTATGGGGTGGCAAGAGCCTTTGCCAATATCCAAAAGCCCAGTGGTGACAGGTGCAAGCCATCCCTAGCGAAGCAACGTGGCTTGTCGAGCATGTCATCCCAGGCTGACAGACACTGGATCCCCTTTGAATGACACCAAAATTTTAGCCAATTGTTAAAATCGATCATTTTGTCTTTGTACTGTGGCATCATTCTAGGTGAGGGTAAGATGCTGCTCAAGATCAGGGTCATACCAGCCTGGGCTACATGATCAGAGAGCTCCTCTATGTCTCTTTTCATGTATTCCACGGAGGTACATCTCAGGTCATTCACACCAGCATGCACAACGACTGAGTCATATTTGTATTTGCTTTGGAGTGACCTGAGTGCTTGCGTTATGTGTCGGATCCTAGCACCCGACAGTCAGCTCACCGTGACCTTCTCTTTATTCAGCCTGGTGAGCGGGATGTCAGTGTGTCTGACAATAGAGTCACCTATAACAAGAGTATCAGGTGTGTTATTCAGCCTTAAGGGCTGTGGCTGCTTGGCACACTGACTTTGTGGGTTATGTGTTGTGTGTGTTTTGTTTTGTGGTAGCGTTTGGACAGATGAAGATTCTAATACCACTAGTAAAAGAAGAATACCAGCTTCAGCAAAACCATTAATAAATTTCATATATTTATTTAAGATTAAAGACATTAATGAATTTTTGGATCCAGAATCACTTTTTTACTCCTTTTTCATACAGACATGGATCACAATCAAAAACAGAGTATATGTTTCTAATGATTTAACCAATACACTAGATAAGGTTATGGTAGACACTTGTCCACTATCTGACCACAACACTATAACATTTGAGCTTATATTAAATTGTTATAATAATATTTCTATTAAAATGATACCTGCTTATATAACCAATTTAAAGGATTTTAATGAATTCTTTAATAAAGAAATTCAGTCCTTATTGAAATTAACTATACAGAGGATATATCTGTGATTTATTTATGGGATTCTTTAAAAGCGTATCTATACAGTAAAGTTACGAATTGGTATGCTCTAAAGAAAAAAGCAATGAGACAAGGATTTGATAGATTTACAAGGAAAGTTGATAAGCTAAAACTAGATTACTAAAAAGGAAATGATAACTTGTCAAAAGGAATTAATAATTTACAAAGTAAATACTTAGAAATTCTAAATCATAAAGCTATGACAAATTTGGAAAAGATTAAATTAAATAATTATTCTATAAACCCAAAGTACATGCATAAATTAACCTCACAAACAAAAATGCTTTAAATCTAATCATATTAAAGAACTATAGTCTTCCAATGGTAAGAAAAAAGTTACTGAAATAGAGGATATTTAGGAGTATTTAGAACTCACTTGAATAAAATTAATCAATTTAACCAACAATGGATTCTCAAGATATAATTAAAACTTTTATTTGAAATTATACCAAAAAAAAGTTTTTTTGAGAAGGTCTGCGTAGGGCATCTGTATGAGGCCAGTAATCCTCTTTGTGAGGTATTTCTGCGGCCTTTCCAGTTGTTGTAGATGTCTTGTGAGGTACATACCAAAAGGGGCGTTGTACTCTATAATGGGTCTAATGAGTGACGGGTAGAGGGGATCAATGACCTCTTTTTTCCTCGATGAGAAACCTTTTGTGATGAGGTGTGCCATGTAGAAGAATTTCCTAACTACTGTGACAATGTGATTATCAAAGGAGAGACTACTGTCCACCTGTGTCCCAAGGTCTCTTATCACACCTTCAGTGTTAAGTAGACTACCGCCTATGTGGTAGTTCATGGGTACAGAATTTTTACTAAAAGGGATGACAATGCTCTTTTTGGCATTGAGCTTGAGGCCATGGCTTTGACACCAGGCATCTGTCTCAGCGGGGCCCTTTTGTAGGATGTCCACATCTTTTGGAGTTTTGATTATGGCTCGGAGTTTGCAGTCATCTGCGAAATTCATTAGCCAAAGTCCTTCTGGTTTAGCCTGTACTTCAGAGAAGTAGATACCAAACAGGAGAGGACCCAGGACTGAACCCTGTGGTTCTCCACTTGTCACTGGTCTGAAGTTGGATTTGGAGTCTGCTACTTTCACAATGTGGGTTCTGTCAGTGAGCCAGTTGGCAGCCTATCTTGTGACATAGGGATTTATACCTTGTTTAGTGAGTTTATCTATAATTCCAGAGTGGGGGATGGTGTCGAAAGCCTTGACGAGATCTAGATAGGCTGTGTGAACCACCTTACCCTCATCTACAGCTTTGGTGACTGCGTCAAAGAAGTCTATCAGATTTAGGAGACATGATCTGCCTTTCACAAACCTGAACTGGGTGGGGTCCTGAGTTTGGAGATTACCAATGTCATTGTTTATAAGTTCCATGATGATACATTCCATAGCCTTGCAGGCCAGGCTCATCAGGCTAATGGGGCTGTAGTTTCCGGGGTCCATGGTGGCTCCCCCTTTGTGGAGTGGGATAACCGTCACTGTGCTCCATTCAGTCGGCACATAGCCTGAGGTGAGGCTATGATTGAACATGGTACTTAGGTGGGGTGCCAGTTCATTCTGTAGTTCATGTAGAACATTTTACTGCTCCTGCCATGACCACTTTAGTTAGTTTAAAACTTGCCAGTAATGTATTAAACTTTAGTTCTAAAATTTTGGCATAGTCCCACCAAGACAGAAGCAGGGAACCCTCTTTATATAAACCTGGATCCTTCCAAATGGATTCCCAGTCACTAGTCAAATCAGGGATCATTCTTGCATCTTCTCTTCAGCTATTTATTGAATCCCTCAGTACAATGTTACAAATGAGCTTTCATGTCATAATTTCTTAGGGAATGATTGTCCCTCCAGGGGAAAAGATATAAATGAATGCTGCTAGTAAAGTAGTTCAGGTATTTAAAATATCTGAAATAAAAATCAATATAGTATCACAAAGAATTACCGAGAGTCTCTATGCCCATTAGAATGTTTCAGAAACAGTCTGTAGTTAGGTCATTGCATTAGGTTTATCCTATTGTTGCTATGGATCTACTTTTGTTATTGCTGCACTGTCTCATTCATGGTGTCATAGAGACAAAAAAAAAACAGATGGGTTGAGAGGTTGGCATAACGTTTAAGGTGTTTACTCTACAGACCTTGCAGGGTTTGATTCTCACATTGGGTAATTGGTTAGGCTTAAAATGGCTCACAAGGCAATTAGCCTAGTACTAATCTAAACACCAGACAGAGGAGCCAAATACATAAATGTGGGAGAGCCATTGATCGTAGAGAATTCCTCAAGCTATAAAAAGGAAAAAATAATAACAAGCATGGATACATCACAAAAATCAGTAAACAATGAAAGTTTCCAATTTTCAAAACTTTTGTTTGAAGGACTCATGAAGAAAGCCAAAATTAAAAGTAGGTAGGATTTCTTATTAGAAAATATTCACTTATAGGACTAGCTGGACTTGTGTCACCAAATAATGCATTGTACTACAGGGAAAGTCAAATTGAATAGAAACAATTTCCTGTGGCAATGCCTCCTGAAACTTGCACAACACTGACTAGAACTATTTTATTTACTTACTTTTGTTGGCAGAGGTAGCTCCAGAAGGCATGTACCTTTTTTCGAAGGAGATCTAAAGTGGTTATGAAATGGGAGGAATTTTTCCAGAACATTGGGAAATTTTTCCTTTAACAGTCATGACATAAACTTTTACAAATCCATGCATTTCCATGTCTATATATAGGTCTCATTCACAAAAAGAAATCTGTGAGTTTTTTTCTTCATATGTCAGGGCTGGCAAGGTGCTATAAATGTAGGAAAATCTATGTGAGATGGCAGTGTGCTTTTGCAATTAGAGTATGTCCACTATAATATGAAAGTTTGCCCTGCAATAGAATTTAGTAGTAAAGCAAGCTGTTTATTTTTCTTTTAAACCATAAAATATAATCCTCAGAGGAATGAATTACTAAATAATTTTAGCTCTGATGAGATGAGACAGACAGCAATAGCTGCATGGAGGCTCCATTTTCTCCCACAGGTAACCATAACCGTGTAGCAATAGTCTGGAATTAAGCAGTTCAAAAAAGAAACACCCTGAAGTAGTTCACATAGCACTCATGAATGTAAAAGTTCTTGCAATATATTTCTGGGGATTTTAGGTAAGTGAAACGATAGCTGCGTGCACCTTTTGAAATTACAGTATGGAAAATGACCTGCACACTCTGTACTGAAAAGTAACAGATAATGCTGAGCACGTTGCAGCCCAAAGGCATTATCACAATAAACATAATGGGTGGATTATATATGAGGCAGTCATCCATCACAAATGAACGTTAAAGGCTAAAGTGTGTGCTGGATAAAAGCTTATATAAACTGATACAAAAAACAAAAACCTGAATTTACACTAATAAGATACATGGCATATGATGTCAACAATAGAACCTGACAGATTTACAGCCATGTTACTGACGTCATTGTACCTGTTATCTTATGTGCAGTGTTTATACATATAATATTACAAACCTCAAACTTTTCAACTTGAAATACTACTAAACTTTTATCATAGTTATGCCTTTGTTGCTTTCCATTGTCAGAGTCCTCACACATTGTTATGAAATTGTAATGCCACTGAATACTTTACAGTAACTTGTAATTCACAAAAACCCTCCAGCTGTGTTGAAAACCATACAAAGTTGCCAAACTCATAATCAATTATCAGCACACCCTTGAGCATTCAACCACAGCCATAACAATGAAAGTTTGTTTCAATGGTTAAGCACTTTCATCTTTCACAAAAAAGTATAGATTTCTTCAGAACCAAATGTTAGCTGTTCTGTTAGCAAGCTGTTATGTAATATGACTGGAAAATATTCAAAGTAGACAACAGTTTGAATAAATTCATACCTTTCAACTGTCCAGATTTTTGCAGAATGTTCAGTTGTTTATCTCATATTTTTGGTTTGTTCCTTATGAAATTTGTGGTTTTCTGACAAATCCATTGAGGATTGAAGTAATTAAATAATGGCATGCATTTGAGTTTTAGACTTTATATCCTTCAAAAATGTATGTTAACAAAAATCCTATTATTCTAGCAATGGTCTAAGTTTAGAAAAACAATATTTAAAGTCCGTCTCTGTTTTTGGGCCTTTGACCCCATTATTTTAGGCTCTGTCTAGATTTCTTGAGCTAAGGAGTTGACAGGTGTGAGTAAATTATATCCAGGTACAGTAAAAGTTAGCTGCAGGAGAGTGGCAAATATTAAGAACTTGTTGAAGAGATTGTTCTCCATGACAAAGAAAATAAGGAGACATTCCGATGCAATGGTTGCAATTCTGCAGCTATATTTTTCAGGGTGTTAGCTTTAAATTAGGATGAATTACAGTAAAACTTAAGGGATATACAACTTGTATGTCAAAGGGAGTGTAGATTTTATGCCACTGTTCAGCCTTTTGTATAGGAAAAACAAAGAGAACATTATAGGAAGGTGTACTTGAACACATCTATGATATTAAATGAAAATACATTAAGAATGCCTTGTATAAACATTTCATTGACTGAAAAGGTTTCAAAAAGTTTAGTGCAAGGCAATTTTTGATGGTAGTTGTTAATTAAGAATGTGATTAAGCATATCATTAGGTATTTTAATTTTAAGAATTTATCTCAGCTATGCAAGATGTGATTAATCAAAGTAACTCTGCTATCTCCACATATACACTAGCTTCATGTAGTTACTACACTAATGACCTTTTATTGCCTTAATTTCAAGGGCATTTTTAAATTCAAGGACATTTTTTTTTAATTCTGGACCTTTATAAATTCCAAATTGTTGACAAGATGGACCTCACGGATATCAGTAGAGTCCAAGTAGTTACTGTCTATCAAAATGTTTTTATTATACCCCCCAACCCCGCACCCTTTATCTTGCTAAGAAATGTCAGAGGCAATCTTGGCACATGACAGGTATAAGGCACAGAATTATTTATGGAGAGGATGGCAGTCCATCACAGATTATATACACATGCAAGAAATCAGAGAACCCTAATGAAAACGTATTGAAAAAGGAAGGACATGCAAACTCTACAGAGTTGCACCCCAGCAGAGAATTAAACCAAATAACAAAGTGTTGTCTTACACTAATGCTATCCACAGTTATAGACATAAGGTGGATCGGTCAGACGAGAGAAAAGACAGTCTTATTCCCAAAGGAAGGAAGTGATGGGCGAGCATTCTACAAATAGTAGTAGCACAGTCAAGTAAAGGGGTGTATATCACTTCAACAAAATGGCAAAAGTTCAAACACCATATGTTCGAACTTCTAACCTCAAAGTGCAAAACTATCGAAGGCTTAGAACAGCAATTTGTTTTTCCCAGAGAAAAAAAAATCTCTGTTCCAAGAAACACACACACAACACAAGCACACCAAAAAAACAGCAATCCACACACATACACTTAAAATCCTACCTCTAACCCTTCACTAAACTGTACATACACTACTATCTATTCACTTACCTTAACCTAAATCCTAACCCTAAGTTCCGTCACTATCTCGCACTCACCTGACCAGCGCCCTAACCCTAACTCATTTATCCCACCCTAACCCTAACGTCCACACAATCGCACACTTACCTGAACCCGACCCATAACTTTCCACCACAGTGCTCAAAATAGCAAAGCCGCAGAAACGGCCATGATAATGATAATATTCATGATAATCAGTTTTCGAACTTCAGAGTTCAAACATATGGTGTTCGAACTGCTGAAGTTTCGACAAACTGATAGGAACCCAAGTAAAGCAGCAGAATTCAAGAATAAAATATGTATTAATCAATTTTTATGGCAGATATAAAATAAACCTTTGCCTAAGAAGAAACACCTGATTGTCTGGTAGACAAGGAAATTGGAAGATTATGTTAACCAAAATTTCCTTATCAATCATCAAAAACTAAGCTTAATTTGTACACGTTTTAGCAACAGCTCTGGTGTGCTTTAAGCCTGATATGGAAAAACACCTCTTTTTTTATATATTTAGAACAGAATGAATGTATCCTACCCAGAAACATTTTTCTTTAACATACTTTTCTCTGAAGCCTCACAGATCATGACCCTTTTTTTAATGATTCCACATTTATAACAACACATTACACCTGCAGGCTGTATTACACATTGCAGTATTGCGCAGAATAGAGGGTGGCCATGGTGGTGCAGCGGTTAGTGTTGCCACCTCACAGCAAGAGGTTCTCTGGTTCGATTCTCGGCTGGGGTGCCTTCTGTGTGGTGTCTGCATGTCCTCCCTGTGGTCATGTGGGTTTCCTCCAGGTGCTCTGGTTTCCTCCCACATCCCAAAGGCATGCTGTAGGTGGATTGGACACTCTAAATTGGCCCTAGGTGTGAGTGTGTGCGTGCCTTCTGTGGAAGGTTGGGTGCCGGGCTGGCAACTTGACACTGTAAAATTCCACTGCCATTCATGAGTGGACAGGTGATCTGCTGTGGCGACCCCTAACTGGGAAAAAGCCAAAAGAAGAAGTATTGTGCAGAATAGTAGGTTTTTCTAAGCACTGTCCTACATCTGCAATCTAAAGGATTACAACTGTAATTGAGGGCTCAGATTCAGAATTATGACTGATGTTCAGAATGACCACTGACTTGCTGTCATCATGTGAAAGCACTTTCTGACAAAAGATTAAATCACTTCTATCAAACTTAATACCTGCTTTAATCTTCCGCTACAGAATTGCTATAAAAGTCAGTGTTTTTCCTGTGTTTGTGGTCTCTGTAAACACAAAAACTTTAAACAATGGTTTAATTAAACATTTAATTATAGGATAAAATATAGAATTCACATAGCTGATAAAGGACTGAGCTGTACCTGTTCCTGCCTGCCCAAACATATATAATTTGCATGTTATAATAGTTATTGTTATTGTTCCATTACACACAGAAATAAATGTTACATTTTTTTAATTTCTTGATCTGTTTTTAATTCATTTTAACAAACTGTATTTACTTTAATTAGGGTCATTCCAGTGCATATCTGCAGCGCATTTGGTATTAAGCACTAGTTTCCTTCTTATGTATTGAGTGTATGCCAGGCTAGTTCTTAAACCAAGTGTATAGGTTCATAGGATGATACCAGGCTATTGGCCTGGAGGCCCTTATAAGCCTAGCCAGGAATTTTGCCCATGTTCCCTCAAAGTCAGCACCTGTTTCCCCTGTCCAGAAGGGACACAGGTGGGATCCCAGGGGTATATTTTCTGTTTCCCATTCAGTCGTCCAGGTTCCTCTTAAAGAGGGCTAGAGAGGTACTCTGCTTGCCTTGGAGAGGGAGTCTATTCCATAGATGGGGGAGTCTTTGGGACACAAATCTATCCCGCCAAGTTTTATTAATGTCACAGGCCGGGTTAAGGCCTTGCACGTGGGTTGTGCAAGTGGAGTTTGTCTTACAGATATGCAGCAACTCCATCATGGCTGAGTGTGAAATGGCCTTGTATGCCAGACACAGATCATCCCTGAGCAGTCTGTATGAGACTAAGTAGAGAGACAGGGCTTTTAACCAGGTGTTTGAAACCCTGGATTTTCCTGGTCAGGAACAGCTGTGCTCTCTCCAACTGCTGCATGTGCTTGGCATGGCACTTGCCAAAGGGGGCATTGTACTCAATAATGGGTCTGATAAGGGAAGACTACAGGGATGCTATGACCTCCTTCTTTCTAGATGAAATACCCTTATTTATGAGGTGGGCCATGTAGAAAGCCTTCCATACAACAGAGGCAACATAGTTGTCAAAAGTCAGGTTGCTATCAATGTGGGTGCCCAAATCCCTCACAACTGATTGCATGCTTAGTACATTGTTATTAATGTGATAATTATTGGGGATGACATTTTCCCCAAAGGGGATAATGATGCATTTCTTGGCATCCAGTTTGAGGCCATGCTTCTGACACCAGTCATTAGTTTGGATAAGGCCCTCTTGGAGGATCTTCACATTACTAGGGGAATTTAAGACAGCACCCAGCTTGCAGTCATCTGCAAACTTGGTCAGCCACAGACCACTTCTTTTGGCGTGCACCTCAGAAAAGTATATCCTAAACAGTAGAGGCCCCATGACTGATCCTTGGGGTACACCGCTTGTGACTGGTATGCTACTAAAGGTGGCTTCCCCTACTTTGACTGAGTGGGTTTTATCATTGAGCCAGTTAGCTACCCATCTGGTAACATACGGTTGATGCCTAGCTGGGAGAGTTTATCTATTATGCCCAAGTGGGGAATAGTGTCAAAGGCTTTGGCTAGATCAAGGTAGACGGTGTGCACCATCTTCCCCTTGTCCATGGCTTTGGTGTCTGTTTCAAAGAAGTAGACCAAGTTTAACAGGCATGATCTACCTTTGACAAAACCAAACTGTGTGTGGTCAAGCATTTGGAGGTTGCCAATGTCCTTGTTTATAAGGTCCATGATAATGCATTCCATGGCCTTGCAGATCAGGCTAGTTAGGCTGATGGGCCTATAATTGCCTGGGTCAGTGGATGCTCCACCTTTGTGTAGAGGGATGACAGTGGCTGTCCTCCATTCAGCTGGGATGAAGCCGGTGCTCAGGCTTTGGTTGAATCGGTTGTCTAATGGAGCTGAGAGCTCATGCCTGAGTTCATGTAGGATAGAGCTAAGGATGTTATCAGGTCCCATGGAAACTGTATTTTTTGCCTTTAAGAGGGCATTAAGGACCTGCTCCCTGGTGATGAGGGGAAGGGGCAGGTGCTGGAGATATCCTGGTTTACTGATGGTGGGGACAGGGGGGTGAAGTTTTCACTAAACCTGTCTGCTAGCAGATTGGCTATATCTATGGCATTTGTGTATGTGGTGTTATTGGCCACCAGTTCAGAGCAGATTTGGGTGTTGCCTTTGAGACTGCAGACATATGTGAAGAAGGCCTTGTAATTGTCCTTGGTGGATGTGGCCAATTTGGACTCAAAGTTAGCCTTAGAGGGCTTTGCCAGTGACCTTATTTACTTGTTCAGACAAAGGATAAATTGCTTCCAACTTGGAACCTGTTCCTTCTTGGCCTTGGACAGCAATTTTTCCTTCTATTATAGAGTTTGTTTATTGCGGCTGTCCACCAGACAGGTTTACTCTTCCTTGGGGAAGGTAATTTGGTTCTGTCAGGTATTACTGAGTCCATACAGCTATGTAGGTGCTCATATAGTTTTTATGGTGTAGGCTTGGACATTAGTGCTAGTTCCAACTGAAGGGACAGTGGCTGTGAAGCTGCTTATACCTGATCTGAGGAGATTGTAGTCAGCTTTGGAAATTTTTTTTCATTTGACCCTGACAAGGGAGGGGGTTAGGGGAGATGGTGAGTTCAAAAGTGATCATTTTACGGTCAGATCTTACCAAGGAGGATTACACTGTAGGAGTGCTACAGTGGCTACTCATGTTGGTTAGGACCAGGTCCAGTATATTTTCACCTCTCATAGGGGTGTCGACCAGCTGATCCAATGCATTGGCATTGATGAAATCGAGGAATCTCTGGGCATTCATGTTTGGGCTAATATAGGTCTTCCACTCTATAGTTGGGTAGTTAAAGTCACCCAGGATCAAGGTAGAGGGTTGAATCTTGATGGATTCAAGTAAGTCCAGATAGGTGGAGAGGGCATCCCTAGTCATTGTCTGTTATTGCTTACCCCTTATGATAATTTGAGAACATAGCTCCCTCCCCCTCACTGTTAATTGGCTGTTGTCAAAAACACGTTGTTAAGTCACTCCCCTTAAACTATTCACCAGGCTAAAAGACCTTTGATAAAATTGCTTAATATGGAGTGTACCAATACTGCTTTCACTGATTTTAGTGTTACATTAGTGAGTTTTTACCATAATTTGTTTGCTGTTTCTTTCAATTGGCAAAAGAAGGTTTCCAGGCTAGTTCTTCTGTATTAAAATTTTATATTTTCAGTATCAAGTCCACCCAAACATTATCCTAAAGAAACCAAACTCCAGGCAGTCAAAGTCACTCCTCTCCCTCAGTCATGTTTGTCAGAAACATGGACCAGCACTTCTCCAGCCTAATTGAAATTCGTATCTTGAGCATACCTCTCAACTATCCAGATTTTTACAGAATGTCCAGATTGTTGCCTCTTATTTTTGGTTTGTTCCTCAAAAATGTGTGGTTTTCTGGAAAATCATTGAATACTGACATCACTAAATAATACTAAGTAATGATAGATATTTGAATTTCAGACCCCATATCCTTTAGAAAATATATAATAATGTAAAATCTGTCGTTCTAGCAACCTTCAAGGTTTATAGCAACAATATTTAAAATCTGTCCCTATTTTGGGCCTTTGTCCCCCATTATTTTTGGCTTTGTCCAGATTTATTGTACTGAGAGGTTGAGAGGTATGATCTTGAGACAGTGTAAGAATTGTCTCATGATGTCTGATGATCCTCTATTACTCAAACAACATAACACAGTGTGTGAGAGATGTACATATATAATGACCTTGCAAGCATAAATCTCACACACAGTAAACTCAAACACCAAAATCGTCAGCAGTATACCACACACCACACTTCACCAAGACCATCACAATACGCATAATCTTATTATCTGCTGAGGTTCTAAGGATTACCTTGACATAACCTCAAAAACCTGCAAAACACAGTACAGGCACAAAGCACACTCAACAAGTTTATCCCACCTCCTCATATAACACAAGGAGTCCCAAAGTCATGAATGCTGAGATTGCAAGGCAGGCATCAACTCAACCAAACATTCTTGTTCTAGGTGACTCCACTGTAAGACATACAGATGTACCTCTTACCAGGCTGAGCAAGGAAAGAGTGATGGTTAGCTGTTTGTATGCTGCCATGGTATGTAAGATCATACATGGAATCTACTCCTTGAAGAACAAGTACCAGTATGACTCTTGTCATAGTTCATATCTGTGTTAATGACTCAAGGTGTACATCCCTGGACTATATGAAGAGAGACATGATAGAGCTCTCAGGCTATGTGTATAAGGCAGGTCAGCTTAGCACTGAGCAGCAGTCTACCTTCTCCAAGGGTGATGCTAGACTATGAGCAAAAAATAACTCCCTTCAGTAACTAGCTAAGTTTTTGGTATCATTTGAAGGGGATTTAATATTTGTCAGCCTGGGAGGATATGATCGACATAGTCCACTGCTACACCAGGGATGGCCTACATTTGTATCCGCTAGGGTTTTTGATTATTGCAACAGACATTGTCAACCCCCATAGTGCCTTTTTTCAGCAAAGCTAACATGCTTAAAAGAAAAGGAAAATATAAAGGTGTTATTGATCAATGCTAGGAGCCTAAACAATAAACTCCATTCCTTATGAGCCCTTCTCACCCTTGAGGATGTTGCTTCTGTGTAGTGACAAAAACAATATGGTTTAAAATGGTGGAGAGCACTCTGCCTGTACATGGTTATGATGCCTTCCACAAGTTTAGACCAGATACTGCACAAGACAGGAAAAAAGGTGGAGGTGTCTCGATCTTCATCCGGAAGAGACTCACATCAAAGCTGGTAAAGCAGCATACTGCACTGAATATTCATATTCAAATAACCATCAGAAAGTTCCCATACTATATATTAGCTATAGAATTCCGTCTATGACAGAAGAAAGCCACAATGCATATCTACAGAAAATAGAGTCATTCATGATTAAACCAAATAACATTTTCCTAGGTGATCTAAACTATCCAGCTATAGACTGGGAAACTTACACCACCTCTAGTGCACAAGCACAAAGATTCCTGATCTTTGTGAATACAAATACCTTGGAAAAAATTGTCAGAGTACCCAATGGGGGAACAACATCTTGGATCTTGTTCTTAATAAAATAGAAGCATCTTGCACCATCCCTTGCATATATTCATCACCTGTTAGGTCTGAGCATTAAGCCATCTCCTTCAAAATAAAATTTAAACCAGAGACCTCTTCCACCCAAGGTATCTTTAGAAGATTCTTTAAGGCAAACTACCTAATCTTAAGTAATAAATAGGTAAGCTTCAAATTCCCACCAAACTCAGTTAACTCTACTGAATATGCAGAAATGTAAACCACCACACTATACCAGTGTGTAAACAGCTGCACAGATGCAGCTGTACCTGTAGAAACAAGAGCAGAGCAAACCCCAAAAACAAACCTATGTTGTGGAACCATATCAACAAGCTTTACTATAAAAGGAAGATAATTTGACCAAAAGTCAAAAGAGTAGCTCCTAGAATGTTAGAGCCCTCATCATTGAAATAAATAAACAGCTCAAGAACTTAATAAAATCCACTAAAGCCAAGTCTGAGGCTAAAATAACTACTCAAGCCAAAGGCAGTCACAAGGCCTTTTTTAGTTATGTTCATAATCTCAAAAGCACAATGCAGCAATGTACTGTGCTAATTTTTAGCAATGTTACCTACACTGACACTGAAAATCTAGTCAACCTACTGGTTGATAAATTCATCTCTAACTTTACCCATCTCTCCCCCTCCATCTGTCCCTCAAAATATACCTGAAACTGGCACACCTCCAACTATCACACAAGACCAAGCCCTAAAAGCTCTATCAAAAGCTGAAACTACTGCATCAATGTGTACTGACAATATCCCTGGATGCATCTTAAATATCATGAAGTACGATTTAGCCACCCCTCCCAACAACACTGTTAAACTTCACCTCCATACAGGTCTTGTACACGGCAAATGGAGAACAGCTACAATCATTCCCCATCATAAAGGAGGACCTCCCACAGATTCAGGCAATTACAGACCTCTAAATCTGATTAGTTTCATTCGCAAAGCCATACAAAGATTTATCATGGAACTAATTGATAAGGAGACAGGGAACCTCCAACACTGGGACTTCTCAGTTTGGATTATCAAGGGCAAGTCATGCTTACTGAATGTGGTGAACGTTTTTGAAAAGGTCACTAAAACAATGGACGAAGATAAAATGGTATACACTACACATCTCAACCTGGCCAAAGTTGTTGACACAATACTGTACCCAGCCATAGTCAAAGAGCTAAATAAACTAGAAATAAACTGCTATACCACCTGATGGATTGCCAAATGGCTCACAGATAGGATTCTGGAAATCAAAATAGGAGAAGTTACCTCTGCAAGGAGACCAATCACCAGTGGAGTCCTCCATGATTCTGTGCTTGGACCTCTCCTGTTTGACACCTACTTCTTTGAAGAAAAAGCCAATACCTAACATCTCTGGCTGACTAAGTTTGCATATGTCTGCAAGCTATGCAAACTAAGAGCAGTCACTGAATCCTCAAATGACTTAGCTATCTTAAAGGAAATTTTGCCCCAAATAAATAAATGGTACCAAATCATGGACTGAAACTAAATGCCAGTAAATGCATAATTGTATCATATCTTTTGGTAAGTCATCTACCCTGGGGGACTGTTACATTGACAATATACTTCTAAAGGTTGACCCAGTTATTCAGAATTTGGGAACTTATGTGGATAGTGACCTTACCTTCAAGCAACATGCGTCCATTGTCATAAGAAAGTACTAGTATATTGCACAGCTCATAAACAAAGGCCCCGGGATTCATGAAGCTCGGCGCAAGGCCGGCATTAGGCTTGCGATGACCATGCGGCTTACAGATGGTGCAGTAGCGCCATATGCATATTAATGAAGGCGTGCTGCCGCCACAGCCACATGCATAGGAAATGAGCACGAGTGCATGGGGCATGTCAAAGTGCCGCACAGAGGCGTGGAAATGTTGGCTGTTGACGTGCAACCTAAAATGCTGAATATTACAGTCGGCCTGCAATAGTAATCACACCTGTCAGTGTCTGTGGACACTGAAACGTATGCAAAGCATGCAAGACAGTTCCTGCGAACACAAAATTAAGAAGCAAACACAAATGCACGTTAGCGAATATCGAGTCACCATCCCTCGAACAAATGACATTTAAAACCGTGTGCCCGTATTCTAATGCAGTGTTGATAGTTATACCTAGTGGAAGTAAAACACATCATGTTAGTGCCGCCAATAGCTAAGTCTAGCCCAATGGTTAGGGTTACCACCTGTCCCACATTGTGAGGGATAGTACACAGCTGGGCAGTTGCGTCCATACCAAAACCATTATAAATGTAAAATAACCTGCGACCGTATGACATAATTATGTCCCACATCGTATGTAATAGTCACATACAATAGTTATTTCCGTATGTAACATACCACATGTTACAAGAAATAGAATAAGCAAGTAAACGAAACAGAAGGAGCATATAAACTGCAACAACAATAAGCTAACATGTAGGCATAATACAAAAGAATTATCCGGTGTACTGACCATGTGT
>NC_056727.1:613386292-613388792 GCF_019279795.1 Protopterus annectens | reverse complement strand
GGGGGTGTGCCAGACCTGAGGATGGTGCTGGAGGGCTGCCTATTTCAGATGCACACATTTACATGGCTGAGTACAGGTAGTGTCATGTTTGACAACCCTTTTACTGTCTGTGCGAGTCAGAAAGGGTGAAATTCCCTGGCTACCTACTGTGTCAGTGCATATGCCATGCGTTGCCTCTTTGCCAAGGGCAGGTCATACTGTGCACGCCTCCTTTCGGCTACTAGGTCCAGCTCAGGTAGTTCCTTGTCTAAGTCACAGTGTGCCTGTACAGGCCTTGGCATTGGTGGGGGGATGTGTGGCCCTGCCCCATGCTGTTCCTGCTGCAACTGTTTCTGCAGGATCATATTGTGTAGCATAGCACATACCATAACAATTTGGGTGCATGTAGCTGGTGGATACTGCAAGACTCCACCGAATGTGTCCAGACACCAGAACCATGATCTGACCATCCCAAACACACACTCAATTATATGTCTTGCCTGTGTGTGTGCCTCATTATGGTTTAGTTGTTCAGGTGTGTGTGCATTGCTGATGGGTGTCATCAGCCATGACTCCAGTGGTTACCCAGCATCCCCCACTAGGTGACTGTAGGGGATGTCCATATTGGCAAAGGTGTGGTACAGCTAAGTCAGATGCCATATATTGGAATCATGATAGCTACCAGGGCAGCCAGCACACACATTCAGTATAATGCCCTGGCCATCGCATACGACCTAGCTGTTGGAGGATATGCCCCTGTGGTTAATGTAGGCCCTACCTTGCTTACCGGGTGGTGCTTTGATGCATACGTGCATGCAGGCTATAGCACACAGTACCCCAGGGTAGTCTGCCAATTGGTGGAGGAGAACATATTGCTGGTCAACACCTCACGTGTGTTGAGGACATGTACGTGCTCACTGGCATCTGGGAACTGGTGCAATACTCTGGATGCAGATGCCTGTGAGATCCCCATGATATCCCCAGTTGTGCTTTGGGAGGTACCTGTGGCTAGTATACCTAGGCCTACACATACCTTGGTATCCACTGGGATGGGTTTCCCTCGGCCTGTTCGATGTGTCAGGTGTGGCCGGCACAACTCAACAAGCTGCTGTAGGAGGTCTCTGTTGACCCCATAGCACTCCACTATCTGCAGCTCATGTAGCCCCTGGTAGGTTACCCTGGGTCTGTAAAGTCTGCACATGTTGGTCTATGTTGCCTGCTGCAGCTCTTCTCATTTGGTTGGATTGTGTCGAGAAATGTCCCCGCATGTATACACCGGTGGTGTAGAGTGTGGAAGAAACCTGTGTGTATGGTGCTTGATCACTTTACCGTAGTGTTCTGGTCTACTGCTGTTGTCCCTCCCAATTTCACTAGGCAGGTATAGACACACCCCTAGCTTAGGCATGCTAAGGCAGGAGCAATCCCGAGGCACAGGGTTCCAATGTACATACAGTATGCCTGACACCCCCCCCCATGCTTTCACCTATATTCAAGTCCTGCACCCAGCTATCTATACACATACACTCTTGGGATCTGCATCACACCCTAGGGATAAACGGGATTCACTATTTTCAATCTTATTTGCATAGTATTGTCTTCTAATGCATAGTTATATGACCCATACTGATCCTCCAAAATAATAACCACTGCTTATTGTCGCTCAGATCCGCACACAACTGGGTAAAGGCGCCTTACTATCACTGTATTTGATGTCCCTTGTTCTTCCCAGAAACAAAATAATCGGTCTCTACATGACTAGAACCCGGGACCCTGAACACCACAGATGATATGCCTTACCACTAAGCCTTGGCAGATATACATGCATCTGAGGTGATCACGTACAGATCATCCAGCACAGACATTCAGTAGTATAGGACATGTATTCCATCATGTAGATTTATGTGTGCTAATGTCCACATATATATATATATATATATATATATATATATATATATATATATATATATATATATATATATATATATATACACATATCTATATACATATCTATAGATATAGATATCTATAGATATAGATATCTATAGATATAGATATCTATATACATAGTTTCATAGTTTCATAGTTTAGTACTAGGCTATCTGCCCTGGGGCATTTGTAAGCCTAGCCATAGTGATGTGGCTTTTGCCACCCCATGAAATGGTACAAAAATGTACAGAATAGATTTAGAATACTGTGCCTCTGTCTAGTAGTGACACAGTGAAGGCCCCCTTATATAATAGAATTAGTTTACTGTGCCCCTGTCTAGTAGTGACACAAAGGTGACCCCTGGGGTAAACTTATGATCTCCCATCCACACATCAAGATCTCTCTTGAAAAGAGTTAGTGAGGGGCTCTGCCTAACATGAACTGGGATTCTGTTCCAGAGCATGGGAAGCCTCTGGGTTATGAATCTGTCCCTCCAGCATGTCCTATTCATATTTCTGCCGAGGTTTAAGTCTTTAGCTCTCTTGGTTCTGATGGATTTGGATTTTTTGAGGTGGAGCATGTCCATCAGTTCCTG
>NC_056727.1:613344603-613378698 GCF_019279795.1 Protopterus annectens | reverse complement strand
TTAAAAAAAATTTTCCCCGGAAGTGTTCTAATCCCTTTCCCCCTTAGTTTAAATTTCCAAAAAGTTTACAAAAATATCTGTCTTACTCCTTTCTTGTTTCAACGGTTCTGTGGTATGAGCATACGGTTTGAATGTATGGCAAGCCATACTTTTATATGTAGATACCAGTAACGTGTTATCCTGCCACCAATTGGTGTTCCAGAGTTGATGATTACATGCACATCAGCTGTGCAGCTACTCCATTAGCCAATTACACGGCAACAGTGAGGTATAATTGAATACTCCACTTGGGCATTGTCCTTTTGCCCTACCTTCGAGGAAGACGGCCTGGATGTGTTTTTTGTGATGAATTGCAACTGCTATATGGAGAGACACAGATATTTTGACTTCATGCCCCCCGTGGATTGTGTGTGACGACTAGAGTATACATGTGAGTGTAGCTGTTATCTCAACCGTCTGATACGAGACTATTGCAAACAAAACCTGTAACATCGGCGTCTGTTCCATTGTACAACAGCAACGATTTCACATAGCGCCATTACAAGTGTCTCTCTCACAAGGTATGTTAAGGCTTCTGCAGATGTCATTGAGTGAGTGGATGTTTGTGATGTTACTACAGTCTGTATTGCAATTGGTTCAGGTGTGGGGGAGATGTAGGTGGGTGTACATAGCAGATAAAGGTTTGTGGGGACTGCATTTATACATATTCCATATGTGTGTGAGGGCTCCTTCCCTAATTGAAGACCTATCATTTAGTAGACTAATAAATCCACAGGAAATGCCAAATGTTCGTGAAGCAACCGTTTAATGAAACAAATAAACAAATAAACTGAAGCGCTTCTCCAAGCACTTTTCGTTCATCTCATACAAGAACTTCATCAGACACCATAAATTCAGTTAAAATTGCTTAAATACTGTGCGTAATACATCAGCTGATAAATTAATTAAAAATTAAAGAAATACTGTGCTTATACCAGTACATACATACTGATGTTACAATTATTTAATTCTAGATAAAATACTATTATAATAGTGCTCGGTCTCACATTAAATCATACAAAAGGTTCAAATCTTCTTAATAAGTTATTATAAATATATTAATAAATATTAAAACATTAAAACATATGAACCATTGTAGTTCTGAGACACAAGACTTTTAAAATAAAACATAGTAAAACATGAGAAATCATATGGAATTTAACATGACCAGCAGCTACCAGCAACCTTAGTATAATTCAATTCTTTTGTTTTATTTCATGTTCATGTTTATGGACTTTATATTTTTTATATATATTTAGTTTGTTTATATTCTTTATTCATATGCATGCGGATACTTATATATATGAATGTATGTATGGATAGATGTGTATATAATAATTATACTCTTACACATACTGTATAAAGTATTTATTTATTTATTCATTTAATTATTTATTTATTTATTTATTTATTTGGTTTTATTATAAAGATATTAGTAAATAAATAATGGCCATCAGGATTACATTATCACTATATTATCCTGTTCTTATATTATACTACTGATTAATTAATTACCTATGAAGGCTTTTAAGTTTTAATATAGCCATAATTGAACACATGTCATTGAGGCCAGGTGTATGCATTTAATCGATCTGCCATAGTAGTTCTTGCTTTTCAAGTTCTATTTCAATCTCAGGTCCCCTATTATACACCAATTGGTCCAAAATCCAAAATTTAAATGCATGTAGGATATTCTAAGATGTGCTTAGTGCATTATCTTGCTTACCTTTATTTATACTATAAGTGTGTTCATAAATTCTATCCCTTATTCTACGATAGTTTTACCTACATAGAAACATGGACAAACCTGGCATGTAGCCAGGTATACCACCATTTTGGAGTTACAGTTAACCTACCTTTACTTTTCAACCAGGCTTTTAATGGGTAGTATGTTATTCACCAAAATGTATTTACAATAGGACAGGTTCCACATGTATACATACCCTTTTTATTGTTATTAAAGTTGTTATTATTACTATTTATACCTTCCAAGAGTTCTTTGAAATTCCTGTCTCCTAAATGTAAATTTTAATTCTTCCCCTATTTTTCCATTATTTCTTTACCTTCTTGAGAATGTTCCACCCTTAGAGACAATACCTTTCAAAAATAGAAGTCAGAATTAAAGGTCAATATAAACTATGCTCAAAAGTTGGACTTCTCTCAGTGGTCATTACTTCTGTGTGAGAATCCAATCTACACTGAGAGTCCTCAGGGTATTTACTATTAGGACTTGATCTGTGCTTCCATATTACTTTCACTATTGGTGTATAAATTCTATTTCTCTTTATTTGAACTTCATCTATTGTTGTCTAACATGGTGTTTGGGTAAGCTCTTCTCAGAAACATCTTCCTCAAGTTATTACATTCTCTTGAAATCATCCTCTTGAAATCATTCTTGTTGCCTAACTAGTTGTCCCTTGACAACTGACTTTTTGAAACATAGGGTGGGCTAGTAAAATGTAAGAAAGTATTAGAGTAGGATGGTTTCATAAATCGGAAGTTCATACTTTTCAGTGTTGTTTTTAGTCAAAAGTACATCTAGAAATGAGATTTGTTTTCCCTCGAATTATATGTTAAGTCAAGGAGTCAGTGGTGTCATTCAAATATTTTACTAAACACTCTCCCCTGGCTTTGATTTCCTTAATTAATATAAATATATCATCCAGATACCGGGTGTAGTAAATAATTTGGCAGTTAATATGTTCCTTGTTAAATATATAGTATTTCTCCCAATAATTCATAACCAGATTGGCAAACTTGATCCACAGGTGAACCCATTGCCACCACTTTTTGGTGGAAAAGTTGTTTTTAAAGGCAAAATAGTTATACCAATACTATACTTAATAACTCTTCAACTAGCACTAATTTGATGGAGATGCTCCTTGTTCTTTAATATTCAAATCACCCACCAATACCTACATCTTGTGGTATTGAGGTGTAGAGATCTTTTACGTCAATTGTGAGCAAGTTATTATCTTCATCGAACCTTATATTATTGATTCTTTCTAAAAAGGACCAAGAGTCTTTACTTATACAGGTTTCTCGATTTACGTATTTCTGAAGAATCTTATCCACTACCTTAGCACATGCATAGGTTGCACTATTCCTGCCATCTACTATTGGTCTAAGGGGTGGATTACTCAAGTCCTTGTGTATTTTCGGTACCCCAAATATAACTGGAGCAATAGGTGATGGCATTATTAGATAGTTGTATAACTCAATATTAATTCTCTGTTCTGTAAATAAATCATTTATATAGATTTTTATTCTATTGTTAGCCTGGTTATATTCATTAATGGATACATGATCATAAGATTCAGATGTCAACATTAATTCAATTCTGTTTTCGTAATCTACCTGGTCCATGAAAACCAGGCCCCCACCCTTGTCTGGTTTCATGATACGAGCTCTAGTGTCTTTCAAATATTTTATCCAGGTTTGTTCTTCGTCTGTAAGAACCTGGCCGGGCCTCAATGACATGTGTTCAATTATGGCTATATTAAAACTTAAAAGCCTTCATAGGTAATTAATTAATCAGTAGTATAATACAAGAACAGGATAATATAGCGATAATGTAATCCTGATGGCCATTATTTATTTACTAATATCTTTATAATAAAACCAAATAAATAAATAAATAAATAAATGAATAAATAAATAAATACTTTATACAGTATGTGTAAGAGTATAATTATTATATACACATCTATCCATACATACATTCATATATAAGTATCCGCATGCATATGAATAAAGAATATAAACAAACTAAATATATATAAAAAATATAAAGTCCATAAACATGAACATAGAAATAAAACTAAAAGAATTGAATTATACTAAGGGTTGCTGGTAGCTGCTGGTCATGTTAGAAATTTCCTTATGATTTCTCATGTTTTACTATGTTTTATTTTAAAAGTCTTGTGTCTCAGCACTACAATGGTTCATATGTTTTAATGTTTTAATATTTATTAATATATTTATAATAACTTATTAAGAAGATTTGAACCTTTTGTATGATTTAATGTGAGACCGAGCACTATTATAATAGTATTTTATCTAGAATTAAATAATTGTAACATCAGTATGTATGTACTGGTATAAGCACAGTATTTCTTTAATTTTTAATTAATTTATCAGCTGATGTATTACGCACAGTATTTAAGCAATTTTAACTGAATTTATGGTGTCTGATGAAGTTCTTGTATGACTTGAACGAAAAGTGCTTGGAGAAGCGCTTCAGTTTATTTGTTTATTTGTTTCATTAAACGGTTGCTTCACGAACATTTGGCATTTCCTGTGGATTTAAAAGTTTTTCAGTGTTTGTTTGGTTTCTACTCAGTCTTCGTACATGCCAAGTAGTCCGATGAATAGCTCCGTGGAAACATCTCCTTCTACTTCAGCTTTATTGGCTGGCGGAACAACAAATGAAGCTGGCAACAACTTTTTACTTGTTGTGCAAACTTTGGCACAACAGGTTGCAAGACTCACAGAAAAGGTAGACTCAATGAGCGGTCTACTTAATCAGCACCAGCAGCAGCAGCAACGGTGCCCTATTGCGCTTTCCAGCAACGGGGATTTACAAAATTTGAATTTTGGCGCTAATAATGTTAATAGCACTTCAGCAACAGTAACGGGGATAAATAATTCTGTATCTCCATCAATATTATCGGATACTATCCCTTGTGGACAGCACATGGTTTCTCCTTCAGTTCCAGATTCTATAGACGGAAGAAGGTTATCCCACGTAGAACAAAACAACAGTGGCAGCAACACTACACGAAACAGCATGCAGTCAAACCCAGGGCTTATTGGATTACCTGACCTTAACGAATGGCTTGCTGTTCCTATGGGACTGACTAAAATGAATTTAGCAACCACAATGGTAAGTCCGGCTAGGGAAGAATCAAATATAATAGAGTTAATGAATCACTTTGACCATATTTTGCTTAAATACAAGAAACTATCATTAGAGATTGACTATTTTAATGAATGTCTGAGACTAGAACAGGTACCAAAGGGACTCAGGACCTGTCATTTTCCAACAGGCTTGATAGCAGGGTCCCAATTCCACTTGGATTTAATTAAATTATTTAACAAACAAGGACTTGAACTTTTAGATGTAATGAAAATGAATGGCAAAACAACTGAAGAACTAACGGTTAATATAACTGACTTGGACACTCAAATTAAGACACACCCTGATTTTTCAAGATATAAATATGAATATACACGTATATTTCAAACTATTGACTCTGTTATTGATAAAGCAAGAACAACTAAATATAAGAAATTAAAACGAGATTGTATACAGTATGAAAATAGGTTGGCCTACCCTACCCCACCCCCAGAACAACAATGGAAAATAGGAGGGTATGGAAAAGAAGCGAAAGGAAATGTGAACAACAACCAACAAACTATGAATGGACAAAACTGTGCAAATCTAGATAATGATGGCCATTTTTTTGAAACAATTAATAATGTACAAGGAACATGTTCTGATAGGAACACCCAAATGGAAGATGACAACATTGATGAGGGGCCTCGTAGAAGTCAACGTCTACAAAATCAAGTTAAACCTAACCCCCAATTTAACAATAACAAGAGGGGTAACCAACAGGGTTTTCAGAGGGGTCGAATGCAGAATACACGGAACCAGAGAAAGAGACACAACAAATGGAAATAAACCAACTGGTCCCGGATACTTCCCCTCTGATTGTGACTAACTCTGAGGGGGATTTTTCAATATATAACTATTCCTCGGTCCATGTCCCAGTTGAACTAGCTAATTTATTAGCAAAGGGCCTCACATTTATTCCCACTAAAAGATTGAATGTTACGAACTGCATTTTGGATTTAAAGATTTTTGTGAGGAAACTAAACTTGGCAGTTTTGTTGGGTAATGTGAGTAAGATGGACAAGAATGAATTTAGAATTGCAAGTACTTATAACCCACCATTGCATAACTTGCTATACACTTTTGAAAAAATGTGTGAACTTGATTTCAGACATATGGATAATTTAAGAGGGAAAGGTAGAGTGAGAAAGAATCTTACAGACGAAGAACAAACCTGGATAAAATATTTGAAAGACACTAGAGCTCGTATCATGAAACCAGACAAGGGTGGGGGCCTGGTTTTCATGGACCAGGTAGATTATGAAAACAGAATTGAATTAATGTTGACATCTAATTCTTATGATCATGTATCCATTAATGAATATAACCAGGCTAACAATAGAATAAAAATCTATATAAATGATTTATTTATAGAACAGAGAATTAATATTGAGTTATACAACTATCTAATAATGCCATCACCTATTGCTCCAGTTATATTTGGGGTACCGAAAATACACAAGGACTTGAGTAATCCACCCCTTAAACCAATAGTAGATGGCAGGAATAGTGCAACCTATGCATGTGCTAAGGTAGTGGATAAGATTCTTCAGAAATACGTAAATCGAGAAACCTGTATAAGTAAAGACTCTTGGTCCTTTTTGGAAAGAATCAATAATATAAGGTTCGATGAAGATAATAACTTGCTCACAATTGACGTAAAAGATCTCTACACCTCAATACCACAAGATGTAGGTATTGAGTGGGTGATTTTGAATATTAAAGAACAAGGAGCATCTCCATCAGAATTAGTGCTAGTTGAAGAGTTATTAAG
Source organism: Protopterus annectens (assembly GCF_019279795.1). Classification (NCBI taxonomy): domain Eukaryota; kingdom Metazoa; phylum Chordata; order Ceratodontiformes; family Protopteridae; genus Protopterus; species Protopterus annectens. Next base: position 613,371,988 of record NC_056727.1, on the reverse strand, counting down.
TATAGTATTGGCCCATAACTATTTTACCTTTAAAAACAACTTTTTCCACCAAAAAAGTGGAGTGGCAATGGGTTCACCCTGTGGATCAAGTTTTGCCAATCTGGTTATGAATTATTGGGAGAAATACTATATATTTAACAAGGAACATATTAACTGCCAAATTATTTACTACACCCGGTATCTGGATGATATATTTATATTAATTAAGGGAAATCAAAGCCAGGGAGAGTGTTTAGTAAAATATTTGAATGACACCACTGACTTCCTTGACTTAACATATAATTTCGAGGAGAAACAAATCTCATTTCTAGATGTACTTTTGACTAAAAACAACACTGAGAAGAAGTATGAGACTCGAATTTATAGGAAACCATCCTACTCTAATACTTTCTTACATTTTACTAGCGCCCACCCTATGTTTCAAAAAAAGTCAGTTGTCAAGGGACAACTAGTTAGGGCAGCAAGAATGATTTCAAGAGAGGATGATTTCCAAGAGGAATGTAATAACTTGAGGAAGATGTTTCTGAGAAGAGCTTACCCAAACACCATGTTAGACAACTTAATAGATGAAGTTCAAATAAAGAGAAATAGGGGAATTTATACACCAATAGTGAGAAGTAATATGGAAGCACAGATCCAAGTCCTAATAGTAAATACCCCTGAGGACTCTACGAGTGTAAGATTGGATTCTCACACAGAAGTAATGACCACTGAGAGAAGTCCAACTTTTGAGCATAGTTTTATATTGACCTTTAATTCTGACTTCTATTTTTTGAAAGCTATTGTCTCTAAAAATTGGAACATTCTCAAAGAGAGTAAAGAAATAATGGAAAAAATAGGGGAAGAATTAAAATTTACATTTAGGAGAGACAGGAATTTCAAAGAACTCTTGGAAGGTATAAATAGTAATAATAACAACTTTAATAACAATAAAAAGGGTATGTATACATGTGGAACCTGTCCCCTATTGTAAATACATTTTGGTGAATAACATACTACCCATTAAAAACCTGGATTTGAAAAGTAAAGGTAGATTTAACTGTAACTCCAAAATGGTGGTATACCTGGCTACATGCCAGGTTTGTCCATGTTTCTATGTAGGTAAAACTATCCGTAGAATAAGGGATAGAATTTATGAACACACTTATAGTATAAATAAAGGTAAGCAAGATAATGCATTAGCAAAGCACATCTTAGAATATCCTACACATGCATTTAAATTTTGGATTTTGGACCAATTGGTGTATAATATAAGAGGGGGACCTGTTGAAATAGAACTTGAAAAGCAAGAACTACTATGGCAGATCCGATTAAATGCATACACCTGGCCGGGCCTCAATAACATGTGTTCAATTATGGCTATATTAAAACTTAAAAGCCTTCATAGGTAATTAATTAATCAGTAGTATAATACAAGAACAGGATAATATAGCAATAATGTAATCCTGATGGCCATTATTTATTTACTAATATCTTTATAATAAAACCAAATAAATAAATAAATAAATAAATAAATGAATAAATAAATAAATACTTTATACAGTATGTGTAAGAGTATAATTATTATATACACATCTATCCATACATACATTCATATATATAAGTATCCGCATGCATATGAATAAAGAATATAAACAAACTAAATATATATAAAAAATATAAAGTCCATAAACATGAACATAGAAATAAAACTAAAAGAATTGAATTATACTAAGGGTTGCTGGTAGCTGCTGGTCATGTTAGAAATTTCCTTATGATTGCTCATGTTTTACTATGTTTTATTTTAAAAGTCTTGTGTCTCAGCACTACAATGGTTCATATGTTTTAATTTTTTTAATATTTATTAATATATTTATAATAACTTATTAAGAAGATTTGAACCTTTTGTATGATTTAATGTGAGACCGAGCACTATTATAATAGTATTTTATCTAGAATTAAATAATTGTAACATCAGTATGTATGTACTGGTATAAGCACAGTATTTCTTTAATTTCTAATTAATTTATCAGCTGATGTATTACACACAGTATTTAAGCAATTTTAACTGAATTTATGGTGTCTGATGAAGTTCTTGTATGACTTGAATGAAAAGTGCTTGGAGAAGCGCTTCAGTTTATTTGTTTATTTGTTTCATTAAACGGTTGCTTCACGAACATTTGGCATTTCCTGTGGATTTAAAAGTTTTTCAGTGTTTGTTTGGTTTCTATTTAGTAGACTAATACTATGGTTATTGCAGGCTTATTCATTACGCCATTGTTAATTGGTTCCTATATAGCATGCAGGTGATGTTGATCCTTCAATCCCTCTGGAAATAGATTGATATGTAATGAAATGTTGCTACATTAAAGCTGTCTTGTGTATTTTTGTCACAGATATTTGCACTCATTGCAGTTGTGTTGGTGACTGAACCTCTTTGGCTTGGGTTGCCACATTTTCAGATGGCCATAGTGGGACATTTGCAGGACACACATCAGATTTTAGAGACCGACACATACCCACGGTCAGTACAAAGGATAGAACTTAACTGTTTTCATAAATAAAACCTTATTCTTGTAGCAGTTTAGTTTCTTATTATGTTTCTTGTAACAATTAGGTATTTTAGATACAGCAATAACTATTTTATGCAACTATTACATAAAATATGGGACATAATTATGTCCTACAATCTCAGGACATTTGCCCTTTTTAATATTTTTTGTCAGGACACAACTGCCCAAAGAGGGACTGTCCCTCTCAAAGTGGGACAGGTGGTAACCCTATGCCTAAGGCCGGCCATGACCACACCTACTGTAATAATCTGCCTCCGAGTTAGCACGAACAGACACACGAAGCAAACACACACACATACATTACAGTCCCACAGGAACACACACCACACTCACAACACACACTTACACACACTACAGCAATCAGAAACACACTTAAACACAGTACCTACCTGGACCGCAGCACCAGCAGCAATAACTAAATGTCCCTTAACATCGTGATAATAGTACTCGCGGTTCTAGTGTTCCTGTACTGTGGTCTTTCGGTCTTTAAGCCTCATGATTACACGTGTCAGTATGTAAAGCATTCGGTAGTTGGCAGTATCCTATTTATTTGTACCTCCATGGTTGTGTACATGTTGTTAACCTATCCATATATTTGCAGATATATGTATATCCATATATATCGACATATATCTCTCTATCACCCTTTCTATATGTGTATATATATATATATATATATATAGCTATATATATATAGAGAGAGAGAGAGTGAACACACCTTTCGTTGGGCACATGGCGGTGTATACTATTTCCTGAACTCCGCCCTTTTGTGTTTTAACCTGTCACAATACACACCTGCTGTTGGTACATCTCGAGTAGCTTAGTGGTAGGTGATCGTGTACATGGTTGCGTGTTCTACTCCTGGCAGTGGTTGTTTTACCTCTCAGGGCAGGCACTATTAGTACATGGGTGAATAATGCTGATTTCACCTGTTCTGGCCGTCTTTGACTGTGATCTGCATGATATTCAGCAAAGCTTAGACCTGTTTTGCGCATATCCGTGTAGTCATGTTTAAACAATGCTTACCATCACTTGCCGGTGCATAAACCCGCTAACATGTGCTTAAATGTGCTCTAATGACCTGCATCCAACATCCATTATCCGTGCCATCGGGATTACATAATGGCCCTTGCTGGTCGTGGAACCGGGAACATGCACGACACAGTCAGTGGCTTTACCACTTGGGCATCTGGGATATGTACAGGTGTTATGGTGTTTTGTATGTGGACTGTACTACGGCTGTTCCTCCATACTGCAATCAAATGTGTAACTCAGTTAGTTTACATATGGATGATACCTATTAATGGTATGTCCAAGTGATGTTTAATGGATGTGCTCCAGCTATGGGAATCCATGTCACAGTGAGCCACACACTGTAATGTGCTACACCTTGCCACAACCATGACCGGAGAATGCTGGGGTGATGGATACCTGTCATGGGTACTCCCCATGCTTTGGAACTACATCCCTGATTACATTATATGGAGCCCCTCATTAACACACCAGGGAATCCATGCAGAGTGGGTGTGGAACAGTGGTTACACACATGGATCCTGCAATTGGCTCTGCACCACAGAGGGACAGTTGGTTAATCGATGGGGTGGTGACAGCAGACACATTTTGCCTAGGCTGATGAATGGCCTCTGGCAAGCAGGCATGTACCTACTGATGTACCTAGGAACCTATACATACAGTATCAAAACATGCTGTTAGCTTCGCTTACTGTTCAGGTGTTGACTTACCTTGTTCCAATAGCTGTTGTGTGTGCAATAGTTGAGAGCTGCCTATGTAGGATTCACACAGTAGACCACCTATACATAACAATTTACAGGTGGTCATGTGTGTGTGCCATCCATTTTACTGTGTGTGCAGGTGGAGAAGTATGTCAGTCCGTAGGGGCCTACATTGTCAGTGTATGTGCTATACGTTCCCTGTTTACCAAGACATGGGCATATTGGGCACTCCTCCGTCTGCCTACTGGGACTGGCACAGGGTGTTCATGGTCTGAATCCCTCTGTGCTTGTGATGGCCTTGGTAATTGTGGTGGGCTGTGAGGGCCTTCACCATTATGTCTCTGCTGCAACTGTTTCCGCAGGATCATATTATGTAGCATGGCACATACTATGAAGATGTGAGAACATGTGCCTGGAGAGTAATGCAAGACTCCAACAGATATGTCCAAGCAACGGAACCATGATTTCAGCATCCTAAATACACGCTCGGTGATGATTCTGGTTTGTGTGTGTGCCTCATTATGGCGTTCTTGCATGGGTATGTGTGCATTTCTGATGGGAGTCATCATCCACGGCTCCAGTGTATAGCCAGCATCCCCCACAAGGTGGCCATATGGGATGTCCCCCCTGACAAATATCTGATACAGCTGTGAGGCATGCCAGATGTGGGAGTCATGGTAGCTTCCAGGGCTTCCAGCACACACACATCCATGATAATGCCCTGGGCATTGCACACGACCTGGCAGTTGCTGGAGTGGTATCCTTTGCGGTTTATGTAGCGCATACCATGCTCACAGGGTGGTGACTTGATATGTATGGGCGTGCAGTCTATTGCACCCAGTACCTCTGGGTAGTCTGCCACATGGTGGAAGAGACACATATTGCTGGCCAACTCCTCCTGAGTTCAGGGGAAGTATATATGCTCATTGGCATGTGGTAACATGGCATCCAGGAACTGGTGGAGTACCCTGGATGCTGATGCCTGTGAGATCCCCATGATATCTCCAGTTGACCTTTGAAAGGTACCTGTGGCTAGTATTCTCAAGCTTACACATACCTTCATTTCCACTGGGATGGGTTCCCCTCTGTTGTTTCTGGATCTGAGGCGTGGCTGGCACAGCTCAACAATTTGCTGTATGATGTCCCTGTCCACCCTGTAACACTCTACTATCTCCAGATCATGTAGCCCCTGGTAGGTTACCCTTGGTCTGAACACTCTTCTCCTCCTCCAGGGCCTGAGGTGGTTGTCAGCATCAACCTCCACACCAGTCTCCAACACATGGTGATGAATCACAGCTATGGCAGCTCCCAACAAGTACATTGTAAAAGTTCCCCGTCTGTTTACACTGATGGTGCAGTGTTTGGGAATACACGGGTGTGTGTGAGGTGCCGTCACAGTTTATACTATTGTGCTTTGGACACTGATGATGTCATAGGGTGTGTATGTACAATCAGAGCTGCAGGGTATCTTACATGTTTTAACACAGGTACTGCTATTGTGGTGCCTTTGGTGTTGAATTTCATTTAGCTGCCGTGGATCACCTCTTGCCCTTGCCTTAACTTTTCTTAATGATTCCCCTCCCATTGTCGGGCATGCATCCAGCAGCCTGCTTTCTTGTTTTTTACTTTCCCAAACCAGGATTGTGTTGCGAAATGTGTTTTATAGCCGATCTACTCCAGGTTTGCTTTGCTCTGCGGTGACAGTTCTCTTTTCTTTGCAATCCGGCACCTCCCCTATCCTGTTCTGCAGGTTGCTACTAGCAGCCTTGTTAGCTGCTGTCAATGGTCCACTGTGAGTTAAGAGGTGTTAATTACTCAGTTGTACTCCAATTACCCTACTGTGGCATTTCCTTATTGTCTTCCCGTAAACTTCCTGTTTGAGCTGTGGTGCGCGGCACGTGCGTCCGCTTACCGGGTTTCAGGCACGTTGTCATCCACATACACATGCGCTTTCAGACACCATGTGTGCTCTCAGCTAAGCAAAGCTATACCTACATCCACACCCCTATCCTGCGGCTTTGCTTAGCAATGGGCAACCTGGATTTGCATTGCTCCAATGTGCTTACAGCTATGGTGGCACACCCCACTGCTGATGTCATGTATACCTCCAGACCACTCCTCGGTGTTGTAGCGCTGCACCGTATGGTACATCCTTAGGCCAGCGGGACGTTTGTGATTCAGTATTACTTGCCTCATTTGCATGGCATTGACTACTAATTCATAGTTACTGCGCCAAACACTGTCACAGACCCTTAGCAACCCTTGCAGCTTGGTTGTGGTGTAGCATGCATACCATTGACTATTATGGTGAAATCTGCAATTTTATGACATCTGTATATATTTTCCTTGTGTTCCCATTTGCGCACACATGCCCTGCGGTTGTACTTTGCGTTACTGTGGCCATGACATTAAATGTTATTTTTTATGTGTTGTGCATGTTTTGTTATGCCATTGCCTGTATATTTAGCCATTGGCATATGTTAACTTTGTAATACATGAGTCTGGTCTGCTTTCATGGCTCCGATGTTCTGTTTGGAAAAATGTAAACCGTTTTTTTTTTTTTGGTTTACATTTCTGTATGCTTATGCTATGCCTGCACCACTTCATGAATCGCTATGTACCTTCATTTGCATGCTGCAGTACTGTGCATGGGGTGATTAGCATACCTGAGCCGAGAGCTGCGCAGATCTGGCATACACTGGTAGTGCACGTGGAATTGGATCGTACCTGAATCACTCAGCGGCCATATTTGGCATTATACCGCCTACGCTACGCCTGTGCCTGGTGCAAGCTTCATGAATCCCAGGGAGGGTTTGTGTCTACATCTAAGGATGTCATTGCTCCCCCTTTAGTCAGCCTTCATTAATCCATTCTTTGAGTATAATGCTTCCTTTGACATGTATCTGCTCAGACACATGCAACAACTGGAACTCCCACAGAGATACAAGGCCTAAGCAATATGTCCTACATGCACTGTCTCAAAGACTTGTCACTATACTAAGTATCCTGCTAAGAGGTGACTTTTGTCTGGCACACAAGGCATCTTTTGACCCAACACTAATGGATTTGTCAAATGACATCAGAAATATTTGGTCTAGCGACATAAACCTCTTTTGAAACATCAGCAGTACAATTTGGATGGGCAGCTTTAAGCTGCAGGGGGCAACGCTGTTCTGGAATAGACTTCCTATCCATGCAAAACAAAGCTCATCCCAGTCTGTATTCACATGCAACTTGAATCTATGGATGAGAAACAGAAAATGTATCCCTGGATTGTCTCCTGTACTACTAGTGGACAGAGGCAGCTCCCAAATACTATATCCCTTGCATGGGTCCGTTGAAATTATCTCTGGTAAGATCCCAGTTATTCTCAGCAGCAGTAATATATAATTATTGATCATGGGATGGATAAGGCTAATCTAAAACTAAATGGGATAGGTTAATTCAATCAACAAAAGTGAAATTAAGTAGGTTTAAAAATGCCCTCCAAGGGCATCTAGCCTAGTACTTATCTATGAACCTACAAACTTATATTGAACATTTGAAGCATTTATATTTTTTATGATTATTTCTGATATAACAGAGGATTAAAGCAATGAGCTGTTAACAAAATGCTATCTGTGGTTTAGGCTTTGATCACCTCATTCTTCACTTGAGTGTTGTGTGACTCTGAACATGTCACTTGACCAAACAGTATTTTGGCTTAATTGGGGATTTCAGCTAGATTCCTCAGTGGTATGTTGGACTGTAAGCCTAGTAACACTCTATGACCTTCTAGGGGTTATGTTATTTCCCATTGTGCGGATACCAGCCATATAATATGGAGGAAATCAATTTTAGTTTTTTTACGTTTTCACATTGTTTATGGAAAGTTCTAACATGCCAGAAATTTCTGTTGCATTTTCATAGGACCTTAGTCCTAGCTCTTTATTCAAAGAACTGTACATGGTGTAATATCAGTTATATGCTATCAGCATGTGTACATGCTTACTAAGGAACAACTGAAAACAGAAATCTGTGCTAATAAGGAAGGTATGCCAATATATAATTTTATAGATGGTGTATTTGTGTTATTATAGCCATCATTCAATTGCATGCCTAGCAACCATTTTGTTCTTGAATATTTTCCCCTAGATATCCCTTATAAAGCTTAGAGATAATAGTTTAGTATCATCATTAAGTAAATGATGTTGTTTGTCATTTTTGATACATTAAAATGCTACACTATACTACTCCTTTTGAATATTTAAAATATCAGTGTTCCGTCACTGATGCTCTGAGTGCACACGGTACATCTTTCCTTTGTAAGTAAATTGAAACATGCTTGACAATACTTTTCCTTGACTGAGTGCAACCGCCATGTCTATTCTTTATAAATAACTTAAACCAGTTATCACTATTAGAGTACTACATGTTCTGTTTGTAAAGAAATTAAAACATATTCAGTACTGGAACACTAATTCTCTTTGTAAAGAAATTAGAACATATTTAGTGCTAGAACTCTACGTCTCCTGTTTGTAAAGAAATAGCTTTTTCTTACTGCTCGTTAAACTTGCTTTGGCACATGTGGACTTCATAGAAGCATTCATCTGTGAGCGGCTTTTTGCGCAATTTCTTTTGATCGTGGTTTGTTAAAATTATATGAAGTACTTATATCTTGTGAGTTGGAGATGTAGACCAAGGAGTTTTCTACTTTTCTGTAGTTCAGTCCTAAAGTTGGTATATATAAGTTAAGGAAATACAAATGCTTGGTGCCAAAGTCCTCACATCAAACATGCAGGGGAGTTTACCCCCCCGCCCCGCAAAACAATATATATTTTTTGTTTTTATTCATTTTCAAATTAAACTTATTGATATTCAAAAATCGATAAAACATGACTCACTGTAGAAAGAGTTAGAGCACAGGGAAAATGTGATGCATCTCTTCTTTGTAAGTTCTAACAAGCTCAGCACTTTGCACGTCTCTGTCCTGAGAATGAGTGCTTAGCTTTGTTTAAACCACAGCCTCAGTAACAGGTGAAAACATCAAGCACTTGCAACACTTTTCTGGGAATATCAAGATACAAGCACCTCACAATTTTCCACTGTACTGTGAGCAATCGTGCTACATTTATTCTCTTTAAATAAATTACAATATGCTCTGGACTGACTGATGTTACTAGCATGGCTTTTAGCATTGTCAAGCATACTTTAATTACAGGCAAATGCAGGTCACTTACTTGCCAGTGACTTCTGATTGCACATTGTATTAAAAATAAGAAACTGTCTCCATCTGTTTATGATCAATCAAAAGAAAAATGTTCCAACATTCAAAACTCATTGCAGGTTATACAGTTCATTTATTCTATTAACAAATCTATAGGTGTTCTTTTGTATAAAGGTATTGTCATGGGAATACTGAATTGCTGCAAAAGAAAACTTTTCCATAAACTGTGAAGTTACATATAGGTCATTGATTCATAGTGCCACTTTTTCTTTGCTATCTACTTAATCTATGGACAGATCTGCACCCCCTGTACACACAGAAATGCAAAATAAAACAGAGACATACACACACACACACACACACACACACACACACACACACACACACACACACACACACACACACACACACACACAGACACACACACACACACACACACACACACACACACACACACACACACACACACACACACACACAGACACACACACAGACACACACACACACACACACAGACACACACACACACACACACACACACACACACACACACACACACACACACACACACACACACACACACACAGACACACACACACACACACAGACACACACACACACACACACACACACACACAGACACACACACACACACACACACACACACACACACACACACACACACACACACACACACACACACACACACACACACAGACACACACACACACACACACACACACACACACACACACACACACACACACACACACACACACACACACACACACAATAATTATCAATGATCTTACCATCCCTATCAAAAAGAGAAGGATTACAATTATCTTACTGTTTAGCAACAGTAAGATTAACTAAAGCTATAGCTGCTGGGTCAGGTTTGGGAAGAGTATAAATAAACTTAAAATACAAAGGAACTTTATACAGCCTATCTGCCTTTTTAGGGTAAATATCAGGAAAACTACAGACAGTAATACACGTCCTCCAAGAATAGGTGAAGGTTCTTGAAATACTTTCTGTAACAGCTCATAATATTTTTGGAGGGACTGAGAAACCTCAGTGTTTTCCCACTGAAAATGCTTAGACATTCTGATCTCAGAGAAAGATACCCCCACAGGGAATATCAGAAACTAAGCTCTCCTCTGAGTCTGAATCAGAAATCTGAGGGAATAATCCCTGTATCTGTCCCTTCTTCTTCTTTCAGATTCAGAATCCTGAATCTCTTCAGGAAAAGAGGTATACCTTTTCCTTTCACTAGAAACTATTTATAACAAGGATCATTAGTCTGCATTAAACTTTGAGCCAGACCATGTAAATTACTCCTTTCCTATGAAATTAGAGGATTAATAGATACATGTTAAATTTTCTGTTTCTTTTTGACAGTTAAAATGGGAACAAATAGTACTTTTAATGGCAGTAGCAGCTTCTCAAGGGATGGGCACAACATTCTGACAAAACAGGGGAATCGTCCCTGTTCCCATTCCCAAGACCAGCAATAGTGGCTTTCCCTTGCCCACTGAGGGGGACCTCAACAACTACAAAGAATGTGACTAACCCCCAGTTCATAGTGGCTGTAGGTGCTACCCCAAATGGATCTATGGTAAAAGATGAGTCATCTGAGGTACAACAAATGGCCATAGCAAAGTCACCCACCTGTATCTGAGACAAATTACTAGTCTGCTATGGTGGCAAAGGCTTTTGTGGCTTTAAGAAGGCTGGACGGTAGGACTGACAAGTTGTCCCAAGGTCAAACTGAAAAAGGTGCCTCTTTCTCAAGGAAAACAAGCAGCAAGAGCCGGTAAAAAAATTAAAGTCTATAAAAGTCACTTTTCTCAAAGAAAAACACAATAAAAATACTTTAAAATACTTTTAGAGCACTCAGAATTAAAATAAACAGATTTTTTCCACAGAAAATCTTTTAAATACTTTAAACACTTTAAAAGTACAATATATTCTTATGACAGTTTTTTAAAACACAAACGCGAATGTTTAAAATAACTGTTGTGAATAGGAAAGTGTTATTAACAAAGAATTTTTTAAAATAGAAATTTTTTTCCCACCCAAAGAAAACTTATCTGACCAGAAAAGGAACAGCACAGCAGACCATTAATCATCAGAAACCTCAGAGGAGTGTACTCATCTGTGGCAGGAAAGCTCTGAAGGTCTTGCCATGCAAACTTATCGTTTTAGGCAACTCAGGTGAAGCTGATAGTTTTGGCACAAGGAAGGTGCCCTGAAGCTTTGGAAGCTGGCTGGCTGTCATACTTTTCAGAACATAAACCATATACCTTAGGCTACTGCAGCAGTGATCAATATGAAGAACACAGATTGTTTATTGAACCAATATACACGACACAGATTCAGAAAGGAATCCACAGAACCCTTCAAATTCAAAAACCCTCATACATTCTCTTTAGGATCCTGTAAACTGTTAAATAAAATAAAATGTGTTACCTAGAGTCTTTTTGTTTAAGGTCTTTTGTTAATTAACAGCCAAAGTTAAATGACCATGCTTTTGTTTCATTAAAGACAATGGCCTGCACAGCAAATGCTCACTGCATCCTTTATAAAGACAGGGTGAGGAGAATTCATCATCTATGGTGAAAGTATGGCAGCCCCTTTATGCAAACATTTTAATGCTGCCATTAAAAAAGAGTATAATGACTCCTCTGTGTACATCTGCCTGGGGATAGTCATTTTGAAAATGTTTAAAAAGATGCCACCATTCTGATTCTGCAGCTGATATTGAAACCCTCATCCAAAAGTGGCAACCCTGCCGTGATAGCCTGCATTGCTTTATTTTCTCTGTATATGGGGGATTCTTTAAAGTAATGAGCCATAATAGCAGCATTAATATCATAGGAGGGGATGGGCAAAGGGCTACCAAGCACACAGCCAGACATCACTGAATAAAGAAATGAAAATAACATATTGACAATGACAAACTAATTAAAAGCAACATCAAAACAACTGCCTAAGAATCAGATATACTCACCTGGTGAGAATCATTGCTTGAGACCCACTTTACTGCCTCCAGCCATCCATATTATGTCTGCAAGTGACGTAATAACTCAATAGATAATAACCAGACAGGGAATGCCACATACAGGCTACTAATACAAATATAGCAAGTAAGTTGTAGGTTAATTTTCTTTTTAAGGCTCATTTCTGGGAAACGTAATGTGTTTTACAATTATGAATATTAGTTCAACAATATCAGAAAATACTTTAATGTAAATATTTTTATATTTTAGCAATTAGGTGAGCTGGTCATCAATGACACTTTTCAGCTGTAAACCAAACCATATACAGCTGGCACAGGCCCAGTGCCATGAAGGAATACTTGCTTCAAGCTATAAATGGCAATAAATACATAGAGAAAACAATGACACCTTGGCAGAGTATAAGCCTGTATGTAGCACTGTCCTATAATGAAAAGAAAGTAGTTAATGTTAAACCACACGCCATTCTCCATATCCAAGACTGCTGAAACAACCAAGTGTTACAAACTGCAAATGTGATAAACCGTTTTGTTTATCACATTGGCAGGTGCTTCTGTGCTTCTGGGACCAAAATTCAAAACCTTCAGGACTTAAAATGGAAAACTATCAGCTAAAGCATCAACTGGCCTGCTATATACTTAGCTGAAAATGGCAAGTTCATTTTGAAGATATGCAGCTCAAGGCAGCCTGTTTAGAAGGTGACTTGATAGATTTTTTTCATTAGGACCTGAGCTATCTGTTCATTATATGAATGAAAGAAATACCTTCCAATTGTTCAGTTCCCCTTGTGAAACCACAGTGACCACCCAGAAGAAACATGATGTCTCTCCTTCTTGCTGTTGGAATGTCCCACAGCCAAGCAGACATAAAACATTTTGCCTTGAAACACTTTCAGCAGCATTTGTGTTCAGCTGCAAGTCATTGGAAGAGTTCTAATACAACTGTCACTTTGAGACACCATTAAAATAGGTCAGAAAGGACTTCCAGATGAGAAGCTCCCCTTTGCCAATTTGATCACCTTCAGCCTATGATATTTACAATGGGCCCCTCAAATTAGATTATTCAGTGACATGGTAAATGTCCTGTGTGGCCATACTGCCTTTCAAGCAAAGCTCAACAAACTTAACAGCTCCATCAATTCCCCTACCATGACTTCAGAGACTTCAAGGAAAGAAGCAATCTTGCCTCATAACTTGCCTGACTTACCCTCTAGTAGTAAAAATAAACCTACCAAAAAAATCCACTATCAATTCTTGACTTCTTGAAGCCTTGGCTGTCCCCTCCTTCTTATCTGTAGCCAAAAGCTGATTCAGTCTCAAGCTTTTCCACCCAGGGGTCCAAAAATTGCTGAACAATATTGACCACATCAACCACTGATGTATACTGAAATCTCAGCTTCCTGTTGTAAATGGATGATTTTCTGACAAGTCCTCTGAAAAGGACAAATGGAGAATTAAATGGAACTCATCTGGCCTTTTCTTCAGCAGTAAGCTTAATGCTGAGATTTTGGAGTCAGGAAAAAGAGAACTATCTAATGGACCTACTATCTTGCCTGCCTGCACCTCCTTCCCTATCAAGTTCTGAGCTATAGCCTTCTTACCCTTAACAGACTTCATGTTCCAATATATCCCCCTCAGACCCAAGGCAGATGATTTTAAAAGTAAAAATTCTTTACCTAAATTTTGGTTCAAGTCTTGCACCACTTCTCTTTCTGGGTTATCTGTCAGCAAATCCCTCAGTATGTGTACCCTAATATGAGAGTGAGTTAGGTTGATTTCTCTGTAAACCCTGAAAGAAAGGCAACCATAGATCACCTTAATCTGGTTGTCTCATCTTTGTTCTTCTCTTAAAAATTACCCTTCCCCTACCTGGACAGTCAGTGAATATCCCTGCCTTCCCTATCCCCTGAGTCATAAAAGTGGATTTCAGCAAAATCTTCCTTCCTTACATTACTATTTTACAGTGATTTGCACCACTGACAGTGCAAGCAAATGGGAAAGAACCTGCAAATGGTCTATGAACATCTGCCAATGTTAAAAGCCCAAAACACCTTTCCCTGTGCCCCAACACTCTTGGTATCAGACTTACCCTGCCATGCTGATTCATTGATTATGGTACCCAGCCAGGTATCAAATGCCTTTTTTTCCAATGAAATAACCTGTATTTGTCTTCAATTTTCTAAAACAACGGTCATACCACAACCAGGAAGTACTGCCCTTTAGCTTCTGTGCATCCCTTATGTTCAAAAATACCCCATCGTGGAAAGAACTTGTTTAAGCACTTTCTCCAGAGTCACTATATTAAGTAAACAAACCCACATACCCTGTCTTTCCCAAGATCTAACTGGTTTCTTTTCTTATGCTACTAGAGCTACTGTTAAGTTCTGAAATCCCAATGTCTCTTCTTTCCCAATCCTATGAACCCCAGCCACATCCAGTAAATCAAAAATATCTACATAGTCACCCTTCCAAATTGTCTCCTTCACTGCTATAAGGATATGTGGCATGATAAGCACACCAATATCACCTGATGTGAACTACCTAGTCGTGGCTTCTGGCACCAGCTCCAAGTCTCCAGCATCAGGACATAGCTACCTAAATTGGAGTTGAGGGAACATACCTCATTTCTTGCATCCTCCTGACTTGATGGCACCTCCTAGTGACCTATGCAAACCTGCAGCAGCAAACATGGAGTCTCTTTATGTTCTGAATTTAATGCCTGGAGAAAACCTGAAAAGTACTAATCAGTGATTTGGCTTTGCACTATCTCTTCATTCTCAATAACAAAATTAAAATCATTAGCTGAAGGCAAATTAGCTGAAACCATCATCTCATAGGCAATATCACCTTATTTTCATTGTCTTCTTCTTCCCCACCTTGTTTTAAAATTACTGATTGTCCTCTCCACTGGGGTCCTATATTTTCAGTTTCCTTTTTGTGCTGTGTCATGGGTATCCTCAGGAACTGCTTGCAGCTCCCTTACAACTTCTCCAGAGAAGGCGTTTGTGTGAGATGCTATGTCCATCCATCATCATTTCAGTTGTTCTGTATTCACCATACTGCAAAAGAAAATATCATTAACACTAGACAACAATAATGGCAGACTACTGCACACCAGCATAAAAGCTTGCTTAACATCTGTGTAGTCTGCAACCCCTGTTACCCAAAAGTGGCATGACCAAAGATGTCCCCCCGACAAAAACCCAGTTCCACCCCTCTCAATCATAGATGATGAGGCTCCCAAATATACTGCACTCCCAGATTAATAAATCAGAGCTGCAATATCACTTGAATCTTTGCACCAACCACACCAGCCCTCCCAAGGCAGGAAAACAGCCAAAACAACATATTATATTCACTTCTACCCCTTGCCAACTATTCTCCATGTCAAAATACATGAGGGTAAAGAGGAGGGACCAAAGATCCACACCAAAGACATTGAAGGTAGTTCCAGGTACTCTGTGGTATTTTCATTAATGAGTATGATCTCTAACATCTAGCAGCCAATAACAATTGCATCACTTCACATAATCTAAAACTCATCCATGTACCAGCTGTGGAAAGAGAGCTCACAGCCGCCTAATTTTTTCAAAACCAAAGGTTAGTGAGCTAACTGTTGTCCACTGCTTCTGCATAAGCCACACAACTCCTATTTCATTCCCTTTCAAATCCCACCTAAGACCACATATGCTTTACAGTCACCAGGTGATTCCTAACTGTGGTAAAGAAATCCTGTGGTTGGGTTTATAAATTGTCTTCTATTATTTTTTTATCACATTTATCTGTTTGCACTAAAATGTGTTGCCCTAGGCTGAACAAAGCAGCCATAACCAACAGGCTGTGTCTGTCACTGAGATACAGCATCCACCAACACCCACAATGTGGGAACAAACCCCCAACCACCAGAGTAATATTACCATGATTTGCCTTACAGTTATCTAAAAGAGCACACGCCAGAGCTGGCAGTGTTATGTTTTTACACCTTCCATGCATTCAGTTACTTGTACAACAATTCTCTGGAATAGCTCTATGTCTGATAAAATACTAGGCAAAAATGTACTTGTGTAATGGTGTAGTAAACATATACAATTTAAAGTGGTATTTCCCTAACTTTTGCATCTTGATATGAACTTAGCATCTGTCATAGCACAGACGACATCTTCAGTTGTATGCAATAGGTAAAGCTCTTTTTAATCACATCACTTTATTAAAAGCTGATGTATCAATGCAAAAAAGCCATCTGTGTCTTCCTTTTCAAAGATGCTCGTAATATCCACTCACCTGCAGCAATTGGAGAGACCCCAAAAGTTCCTCACCAAAAGGATAAAGGGACTCCAAAATCTGTCATATGCTGCCAGACTGAAGAAACTCCAGCTCTATTCAGTTGCATACCGCCTGCTCAGAGGTGACCTGTGCCTGACATACAAGGCCATGTCCAACCCGGAATTAATGGACATGCTCCACCTCAAAAAATCCAAATCTACCAGATCCACTAGAGCAAGCTTTTAAAAAACTAGCCAGGATATAAATAGGACATGCTGGAGGGATAGATTTGTCACCCAGAGACTCCATGTGAGGCAGAGCACCTCGCTGGCTCTGTTCAAGAGAAATCTTGACCGGTGGATGGGAGATCGTAGGTTTACCCCGGGAATCATCTCTGTGTCACTGCTGGACAGAGGCACAACAAACTAATGGGCACAGTATTTTTTAACATAAGGTGGTGCGTAAAAAAAAAAAACTTTGGGTTAGGCTTATAAATGCCTTAGGGCAGATAGTCTAGTATAAACCTATAAACCTATGAACCTATGAACCTATTAGATTGTTTATCTGCTGTCTAATGACACCTAAGCTTTTAATTTATTTCTGTTCTACTCTAGTCAACTTCTGGGAGCTACTGATACTTTTCATGGGGTTTGAATCACTGGAATAGCATCAAGATTTACTTGCAGGTGATACTCTTATGGCAAACTTCATAGGCCTGTAAATAAATTAGCATATTCATACAGGACATCACTGTCATGACTCTGCACAGTATCTGAGATGTCCTGTCACTGTATGTCTGCTGCTGTATGCATTTACTATTTGGTTTCATATTATGAATTCATTTTACCTTTTATGGATCCTTCCAAAAGATCTGAAGTATTAGAGGAATGTACTTCTGTTAAGAGCTATGCTTTTAAAGGGTCTATATTAGGAGTTCAAACAGACAGGTGTCCGAACACTGCAACATCGAACTGGGAAGTTTGAAATGTGAAAATAGCGAAGCCGCAGAACACCGATTTTTTCCCAGAGAAAAGAATTGGTGGGCCATTTCCACAGCTTTGCTATTTCCTCCACTGTGGTGTGATCTCAGAGTTGGTATATTTAAGTAGGGTGGGTGTGGGAGTCGAAGCCCTCCACATTAGGAACAGTTTGAAGTGTACGTGTGTTTTTTGTTTTTGTACCTGAACACCAACTTTTTTTCCCTGTGTAAAAAATCCCTGTTCTGTGTGTTCGAAATTCTTGCATTTCGAACGACCGGGTTTGATATTCACGTAGTCGTGCTTATTGCAGTTCGACTACATGATATACACCCCTTTTAAAAAAGGATTTTGTTCCTATATTTTACATTGAGATTCAGTAAATTCTGAGACTCCACCAAATGGCCAACACATGTTAGCAATGAGCATGCATCTCACTTTTGAGTATCACTGAGCTCCAGTGCTTTATAAATATTTTCAGAAAAAATATATTCTGACTCAGTGTCTTGTTTCCACCTTACTCATTCACTCTCAACATTTCTTGTTTGCTTTAAGTCAGATTTGTACACTTGACTATAACTTAAAGGCATTGTCAGACTTCACTCTACCAACTCTGTTCATTTAAGCAGTACCATCAACCAGTTAATTACGACTGTGGTGAAAGCCATGCAATTTCTTTTGAACGCACAGTTTTACCTTTGAAACAAAGTTACAAAATATCCTTTTGTAACATATCGTACACAATCTATTAAAACAGGACAGACTTTCTTGTTATGCTCACAGCGACTTCTGCTAGAAGCTTGGAATGGAAAGGCAGTCTGTTTTCTGTAGCTCTCTTTGGGTTTGTCATGTCTGCTACTGTTAATTATATGTCCCTCTTTTTGATATCTGTTACTTCTGCAATACGTTCTCTCTTTATTTCCCATACATTTCTTTTTACAGAACTTTACACACATTTATTTCTTAAGTTACTATGTATTAGTAATCTCACTTGCTTTACGCATATCGAAAGCTTTAATAAGTTCAGGTTTGTTTCTTTTAACTGCACACCCCATATTTCAGCATTTTCTTTAGCCACAAACTATTCTGTCTTTTATTAATGAATCATGCAACATATCAAAATGAAACTCACCAGATTCGCTATCTATAGCTCAGTTCTTCACCTGAGTGACATAAACATCTATACAAAGACTGAAACTTCTCTCTCTCTTGTTTTAGCTATTTTGCTATTTTCCTCTTAAGTAAAAAAGTAAAATACCTTTAGCCTTCTTCACTAGTAAGATACATGACTGTAGCACATGGCATCTTTTCAACTGTGTTTGCTAATCATTTAGCCATGAGGAATAAATTAAACTTTCAGATCCAGAGGTTCCATTTTTCTGTTAAACTTCCTTGTTTCCTTTTTGCTAAATTTTCCTGTTTAGAGAATTCCTGATGGTTGCAGTCATAGCATGATGCTAACAGAAATTATATTTTCTTATCAAACACAGATTCCTGAATACAGATATATTTCTTTCCTTCTGCAGAAATAAATTCTCAGCTCTAACACCATGATATGGCTGCCAGTTTGTCATTGTAGTAAACAACCAACAGACACTTTGAATAACACCTAACCTCCATGAACTCTTTATGCAGACTATATACTGTAGAAAAAAAATGTTACACTTGAAATATAGCTTGCTGTAGCTAGTTTATTAGCATTTATTTTTATGTGATACTGTGGTCTATATAATGTATGTGCTTTGTATCTGAATTTATGTTTCAGTAAATTAATGTTTTTCTCATCATAGCTTGCATGTCATAGTAGTATTTTTGCAGTGTCTGCTTCTTTTGTTTGATATGTAAATATGGGATGTGTATAGATGTTTGCTTTTTGTGAGTCTAGCTATAAATGCAAAGTTCCTCACAGATCCTGAATCTAAACCTATTCATGAGGATGGAAACAGAATAAGACAAGATAAATAATTCTGTTAGGTTATAAATAATAATGATAACAGAGAAAACAAACACAACAATGGGCAGAGAAAGAAAGCCAAGACAATTATATCAACCAGACCAGACCAGAGAAGTCCAGAGGCAGACAAGATTATTACAATATTTTCTAGAGCAAAATTATAATAATATAGTAGGATATCTTATTTCTAGTCATTATATATTATGTGGATTTTCCCACAAGTTAAATTTAAAAAGATTTTCTTTAAAAAAAAACTACTTTCTTGTGTACAACAATAACTGAACCCTAGCTTAAATTATCGATTCATTTTGCACTCACGCAAAATAAAATGACACAAAATAAAATAATTTAAGCATTCGAAGATTTATGCATAAATAAAGTAGATGGAAACACAAATAGGTTTATTGCATTAGAAAGAGAGACTTTGAGTAACCTGGTTATGAACAATGATACTTGTATTATTAAAAAATCTATGGCATTTACATTGAAGGTACCTAAAATGGTGTGAATGTATGGATCTACCTGTTATTATCAAAATTTCACTTACCTGAAAGTCACATCCATGAGACAACTTCGTTGAAAACTTTATTTTAATGAAAACTCGGATCACAGAAATTTTACTCCGGGAAACAAACCACTTGGCCACCATGGTGAACTTTGCCCTTTTCCCAACTATAGTGCCATCTCAGGGTTGGTATATTTAGTTACTGGTGGGAGGAGGGGTTGATTTGCTTTTGTTCATTTGTTTTTTTGTTTTTTTTATTTATGTTTTTTGTTTGTTTGTTTTTTTGTGGTGGCCATGTGGTTAGTTTCCCAGAGTAAAACTCTGGTGATTTTGTTTTTGTTAAAATAAAGTTTTCAGCAAAGTCGTCTCATGGATGTAATTTTCAGGTAAGTGGCATTTCAATAATACAAAGTAGACCCAATTATACATTTAGATGGCCAGTACTACAGATAATGTTCATAGGAGTATTTTTGCTAATATTAATTCTTATGTAACTTATTATTTAATTATGATTCAGATTATTAATGCAAATATTCTATTATTCTTCTGATAATAGACTGTTCTAGGATGTCATGTAGTTAAAGAACAAAAAAAACTTATTCATTTGGGTTTGTTTGTTTGTTTGATTGTATATTTGCATACATTTGCATTTGTAGACAATGAATATCCAATTAGGAAACCTCAAATTCAGTGCAGTCCCAAGTATTGGATAAATTATGAGGTAACATAAAATATTCATTTGTTTGTTTGTTTGTGTATTCATTTATCTGTAGTTTGTAAACTGGTATGGTGTGTTGGCATTGTACCCTTTTCTGTCACTGTGCAAGTCTTAAGACAACAAAATACATACAAAAGGACAAGACAGCTATATTTGAAAGTTACAGTGAGAATACCATACAGAAAAGCAGACACATCTATCTATCTATCTATCTATCTATCTATCTATCTATCTATCTATCTATCTATATATCTGTTTATAGATAGACAGAACTATACAGAGAGAGAGAGATTTTGAATTACAGATTTGCATAGCAGGACCTAGATTAATGTACAAAAAAACAAATATATCTACACAGATATTACAATTAGTAATGTCTTTTCCTGGTTACAAGTTGCCACAGCAGATCACTGGTCCGCAGATTGAGTGACAGGATTTTTTTATAGTGTTGAGTTGCCAGCCCAGCACCCAACCTTCACAGAAGGCACACACGTGCACCTACCTGCATGTCTTTAAAACTCACTCGCCCACAGGGTGGACATGCAGACTCCACACCTAAGGCACTTCAGCAAGAATAGAACTGGTGAACCTTGTGCTGTGAGGTGACAACACTAACCACTGCACCAGCATGACCAACTGTACACATATATTACAAATAAGGTTTACAATATGAATGACAATAAATGCACGTTTCACAGATAACTGTCCAGAACTGGTATTGTAGCATTATTTCTGTAAAGAGATATACCAGGCTGTGCACAAGTGATGTTTGATTCTATTACTTCCACTTCACCATTATTTTGGTAAATAAATACTTACCGAAATGATGGTGAAACAGAACTAACAGGATCAAACATCGCTAGTGCACAGCCTGGTATATCTGTTTACAGAAATAATGCTACATTACCTGTTCTGGACAGTTATCTCTGAAACGAGCATTTGTTGTCATTCATGTTGTAAACCTTTTATTTTCTTTAAATTGAAGATATCCTGTAACTCATTGATGTAAGCAGAAAGACTGTTCCAAGAGGAAGGGAATAACTTCAGAAAAAAGTTTTCAAATTTAGCTAGGGAAATGTTGATTTATTCAACTTGATGGATAAGTGAGTACATAATGAGTAGGATGAATTATGAATAGCTAATTAGCTAGTGGGAGACCATATCTATTATTAAGTAGTTTAAAAGTTAGCGAGTTATGGAAGTAGGTTGCTGTAGCAGAGATTGGGAATCATTTGGCAATGTTAGTTGTGGTACAATAATACTCTATTGAGCATGATAGACAAATAAACTTAGAGTCCTATTTTTAGCTGTTTGCAGTATGGTAGTATTTTGCTTGAATAAAGGGGCAATTATAACTGCTTTTAAGTGCCCCTTTATTCAGGGGCAATTATAAACTGCTTATAATTGCCCCTTTATTCATGGGCAATTATAAACTGCTTATTCCGGCCTTAGGATCAAAATATTAATAACAATGAAATGCCAATCCTCAAAGATAACTAGATGAGAAAAATTATAGGCCACTTTAAGATGGAGTAGAACTCTAGATATTATATGGGTGATATGATTATGAAATGAAAGCGATTAATTAAAAATTGAACCAATATATTTTTGTTCCATTATGAAAGGGATCAAATGACTGCAATAAACAGGATAGTAGTTGCAGTAGATGAAAACTCAAACAAAATTAGAAAAAAAAAAATAGAAAAAAATCTCAAAGTTGGTGCCAGAGAACTAATGACTGAGTATTCTCTTAAACCTATTTTAAGTAAAATTAAGCATCTGGTTAAAGATTATTTTGTTGATTGGTCAAACAGACTTTGAGAAGGGGAGGTAAAAGATGAGAATATCTTACTTTGCATATCGTGTCTACCTATAATATCTACCTATGGCAATATTTTTACAGCTGCCTGAGAAGGAGATAATTTGTTCCCTTCACCATTTTAAGTAAGGTTAATTTTACACAATATTTATTGGTTACATTGTTTTCTTATGGAACTCAAATGCTGAGGACTTTATGCATGTTTTAACTACTTGAGTGAGGTAACAAGGTTACCTGAAATTCAAGTTGAATTTTCATAAAGATTATTTTAGCTAAGACTATTTATAAAGAAGGGTGGAGACATGATCAATACTTATGATCTACAGAAAACATATTAGTACATCCCAGATACACTAAGAGAGAGATAGATAAGACCCATCTCTGTCAGAGATTTGAGATTAACATCTGTGGATAAAATGTTTCTTGACAAGAGTAAAGGAATAGCTAATTTTTATTGGCAGGCAGTATGCAGTCACTATATTGTAAAAAAAAACATTAAAAGAATTTTGTTTTCCTTAGACAAATCACAAATTTGTACCTATAGCTAACTGAAGATGAGAAATTTTCCCAAGGGATTACTTTACCTATTACTTTCACAATGTGTAGTACAAAGCTACATGAAATTATTATAAACATTGGAATGATCTGAGGGAGTGTGACATGCTCACTGAAGTAAGGGGTGGATGAAGTGCCCAGACATGTTGACAAAAGAGCTACTAATATTAAGAATATTTTAGAGCAAGGGGTCAAAGAAAAAAAAGACAGTAAAGAGTACACATAAAATGCAAGGAACCTCTTCATGTTTTGGGTGCAGGCACTACAAACATATGGCTAACAGTCCTTTTGAGTCAATGTACTTAAGGGCACCACAGGAGGGATGAATAGGAGATACACATGTGGAACTAGTAATGCTATCACTCATCCACAGTGTGCAGCCTACAAATGGGTCTATACTGGGAAAAGTAGAAAAAATTTAAAAAATGTTTCACTACAATTGAGCATTAAAAACAAAATGAAAAAAACACCCTCATTAATCTTAGTAAGAAGTGTTTGAATTATAAAAGATTTTAATTTTTCTGTTAGAAAAGGCTGAGAGTGACATAAAAGGTGGGGATTTGGATTCTCTGTTGTTAAAATGTGATCTGGTTTGACAATTTCATTTTGATGCCTTTAAAAACAGGGTTGAATGGAGGTGATTAATATAGCATGTTTTTATTAAGTTGGGAATTTGCATTACTGAAGTGTTACTCATTACTTATTATCACATATTTACTTGATATAGTTAACGACACCACCTTTGAACCAGTATGTCCAAATAAGTTATTTTATGTCAAAAAAATGAAAACACTTACTAACAGATACCATTTTTAACTAAAGAACCTTAGTTTACTTGCATTGATTTGGAGCTTTTTCCCATTTTTCACTTGCTTTGTTGGTCCAAAATGAATCATGTGTTTTGCACTAAATGGTAGAATAAGTGCTGGCTCATCTCTTAGCTGTCCCAAAAATTATGATAGAAGATTTTTGAAGTATGGATAATGAGTTTGTTGTTGGCAAGCTAATTCCAAAGCAATGAAAAAGTCAGTTTGCAATGACGTGGTAAGATGCCTAAACAGATGTTTGAGCAGTAGTAAGGACAATATCATCTGAATATAGAGTTAAGAGAATCACAAGACCCATGTCAGGTTATTCATACACACCAAGAAAAGCAGAGGAACCAGGACAGAGTTTTCAAGTACCCCAGTCATTAGTAATCCAATGAGAAACAGCTGTTTTGTCTCAAACCGCAAAATGTCCTATCTATTAACTAGATCTTAAATGAATTTAACTGACATGAGAAAGCATAAAAAGTTAGTTTATTTGAAAGAAGACTGTGGTTAATACTTCTGAATGCCCTTTTAAGTTCTAGAAAAATGGTTCCATTTCCCATATCATTTTCCATATTATTATACATTTAAAAAGTATGAGTAGAGATAGCTGTTTTGAGGCTGTATTGTGGAGAGAAGCCAAATTGTCTGTCTGTAAGCAGATTATACTTGATAATATATGCAGTTTTTCAAATACCTTTGTCAATGGGCAATTGTTTGCTATAGGCTTGAAGTCATACAGACCCTTAGGACATTGGACCTTACATACTGAGATGATGACTGCATGCTTGAAGCTGGGAGGAAGGATGCCTGTTAAGGGGGACAGATTAAACATATGTGCCAATGGATTGCAGAGCAGGTTGGAATTCGTGGTAAGCATCTTGGGGCACAAGTAGTGGAAGAAGGGGTTTCATTTATATTGCATTTCTGTAAGGAACTTCACAATCATTTTGCTAGTTAATATTTTAAATCAAAAAGGTGGATATGCAATTGTGTTATATAGGTGAAGCATGTGGAATTAGTGCCGATTACATTAAACAGACAGGGTGAATGGATAGGCTGGAAACATATGCTAGAAGTAATGATATCTATCTGTCTAGATTCAAAGCTGGAAGCACAGCAAAATCTTGGAAATATTTTCTTATTACTGCTAAATTTTTATTGCACTCCAACTTTTCTTGGGGTTTCTGAGCTATGAAGATCGTAACTTCCTAAAGTATTCTGCTTTGAGAATATTAGTTTTAATTCTAATGTTGTGTATCGAATCTTCAAAGTAATTGACTTTGTTAGTGTCCTGTAGGTCATTTCTCCAGTCCAGCAATACTCTATGCCTATCTTTTTTGAATATTCTTAGATCAGAAGAGATCTGCAATATCAGATTAATAGCACATAAAAGATAATCTTGAATACTGATCAACGTATATAAAAGGTACCTAGTGTCATGGTGGGGTCTGTGGCAGCATAAACTTGAAACCAGTCAGCAGTATGCAATTTATTCTGCAAGACAGAAGTGTGAAATGAGATGATATACAGTACATATACATATTAAAAAATATATAGCATTTTGGTTGTGACTGACAGATTGCAAGCTGGGAGTTATCTTCAACTCCCTTGCAGACACTAGCATTCTTCAAGAAGGTCTACCTCTGACTAACAAATGTTACCAAAGCCATGGTCTTAAACTCAATTCTAAGAAATGCATAATTTTAGCCTTTGAGAAGTCTACCATCCTGGTTAATTTCCATATTGATAATATGTCCCAAAAGTTGACCCAGTGGTCAGGGATCTGGGTACTCATGTAGACAGTATCCTTACTTCGACCACCATGTGGCCACAGTGGCAAGGAAATTATTTTATGTTGTGCAACTTATAAGTAAGGACATGGCATATAGGTCCAAAGAGGTCATTATCCCACTCTACTCTGCCCTTATCAGACCAGTCTTAGAGAGCAATGTTTGTGAAACAGAAATTATTGTATTTTTAGCAGACACAGCCATGGTTCAAATCCTGGGAGTGGTGGTAAGCTGTATGCATAATCATACCTCTCAACTGTACAGATTTTCCCATGTCCAGATATCTGGCTCATATTTTTGGCCTGTCCCTCTTTTTTCTTGTCAAATCACTGGAATGATCTCAGGATTGTAGACACCAAATATTGACATACATTTGAATGTCAGACTTCAAATCCTTCAGAAAATGTATATTAAAACAAATCCTGTTACTCTAGCAACTGTCTAAAAGTTTATAATAGCAATATTCAAAATATGTCCCTATTTGTACCCCCATGTTGTCAAGCCTTGCCCAGATGTTGTGCATTAAGAGATTGAGAGGTATGTAAATAATTTTAACTAGAAATCTAGGAATATGTGTAGAAACAGTCAGGTAGTGTTAACAAACATTCCCTCCACAGGTCTACCAGGTAAGAGAAGTGGAATCTAGCTATAAGACAGTTGAAGTATACACTGTGTACAAACATACCACTGCCCAAACCAAGGCCATAGGGTATAGTAATAATACCTGTAGAGTAATGATTAGAGCAATGATCATTAAAGTTGTGAGTACTGCAAGGACATACAAGTTGTTAATTGACATCTCCCCCTCCCCACCATATCTGCAACAATAATCTAAACACACAAATCAATGGATATGTTTACACCAAATCTACAGTTGGGACATATGTCCTATTGTTCAACAAATATTGAAATGTGTTTCTATTAATGTTCCATGTTGAAATACTATCACTGGTGGCGTATTTCTATCAATGTAACCTGCATGCTGTTGTAATGGCCACTGTGGTTCCATACATGCATGTGTTCTGTTTGCTATGCAACTGTTCCAAATCTGTTGCTTTGGATTAATGGGAATATCTATGCATGCTATTAGAGCTAATCCTGCATTGTGTTGACTATTACTAACCCACATATGTTCAAAAACTGTAACACCATAGCACGTTTAGAAAGGCCAGTCCCAGAGGACCCACCTCTCCCACCTAATCTAGCCATGGCACCGGGCCCCAGCACCCCTGGGACCCATCCCAGGACCTCCTTGTCTACTAGTCCTGCACCATCTTTGGGTGGAACCTCCTCAGGGGATGGGGCTCATCCCCCCCGGAGTGGGTGCAGACAGGATTCTGTCACCCGAAGCCAGGGCCATGGTTTGGTGTGTCGCAAGCTTGAGGGCTGTGTGGCATAATTATAAGGTCAGCCTGCCCCACCTGCTCAGCCCCCAGCACAGCCACCTTTGGGGCCATGAAGGTGCAGTGGTGACTGCCC